>NW_003302488.1:40054-42402 GCF_000004255.2 Arabidopsis lyrata subsp. lyrata | reverse complement strand
TTGCTGCCAAACTCTTTATTCAAGGGGGAAAATTCCCTTTCTTTTAAAGGCTAGAAGCCTCATTGTAAAGAACACAGAAGATTATTAGACAAGCTCTTATATCAAATTCGTATAGCTCTCTCTTCTTTACTTGTGTTCAACTAAAGAGTTACAATGTAGAGAGATAGTGTTACACGATTTAGGGCTGCCTCTAGGCAGCCTATTGCTTGTCATACTTCTCTTAAATACACCTTAAACTCTTGATTATCTCTTATTTATGTTGTTTACTCTAGCTTAATGATTCATAGATTCGTTTCTCTCTAAGTACACAAACCTTTAGTGTTGTGTTACTTCTCACGGATCTAGCTTCATACTAGAGATAGTTGTCTTGCTAGGATCGATTCTCTCCATAGAGATTTCGGTTCTATCAAGCTATATTGGTGTAGATTCCATCACAAGTTGATGGTCTCTTCCTCTTGAGAATGAGTTCCCTTTGTGTGGATAAAAGGAGATTCAATCACCAAGTGATTGTTTACTCTTTCTTATGAGCTTAGTCTCTTAAATTCTAACAACGAAGTCCCTATGAGTTTTTTTTGTTTTGCATCTACTCTACTTTAACAACAAGGATCCGGGTTGCATTTATCTTTCTTATACTCAGTCATACACACCAGTCTTGTCATATTGGACTCCAAGAACCCTACACAAGATTATTATGGCTTTCACAAGTTTTGTAAGTGAGGACGAAGTCCCTATGAGTTTTTTTTTTGGTTTTGCATCTACTCTACTTTAGCAACGAGGATCCGGGTTGCATTTATCTTTCTTATACTCAGTTATACACACCAATCTTGTCATATTGGACTCCAAGAACCTTACACAACCTTATTATAGCTTCCACAAGTTTTGTAAGTGAGGACAAAGTCCCTATGAGTTTTTTTGTTTTGCATCTACGCTACTTTAAGAACTAGGATCCGGGTTGCAATTCTCTTTCTTATACTCAGTCATACACACCAATCTTGTCATATTGGACTCCAAGAACCCTACACAAGGTTATTATGGCTTTCACAAGTTTTGTAAGTGAGGACGAAGCCCCTATGAGTTTTTTTGTATTGCATCTACGTTAGTTTAGCAACCAGGATCCGGGTTGCATTTATCTTTCTTATACTCAGTCATACACACCAATCTTGTCATATTGGACTCAAAGAACCCTACACAAGCTTATTATGGCTTTCACAAGTTTTGTAAGTGAGGACGAAGTCCCTATGAGTTTTTTTTGTTTTGCATCTACCCTACTTTAACAACCAGGATCCGGGGTGCATTTCTCTTTCTCATACTCAGTCATACACACCAATCTTGTCATATTGGACTCCAAGAAGCCTACACAAGCTTATTATGGCTTCCCCAAGTTTTGTAAGGGAGGACGAAGTCCCTATGAGTTTTTTTGTTTTGCATCTACTCTACTTTAACAACAAGGATCCGGGTTGCATTTATCTTTCTTATACTCAGTCATACACAACAGTCTTGTCATATTGGACTCCAAGAACCCTACACAAGCTAATTATGGCTTTCACAAGTTTTTTAAGTGAGGACGAAGTCCCTATGAGTTTTTTTTGTTTTGCATCTACTCTACTTTAGCAACCAGGATCCGGGTGGCATTTATCTTTCTTATACTCAGTTATACACACCAATCTTGTGTCATATTGGACTCCAAGAACCTTACACAACCTTATTATAGCTTCCACAAGTTTTGTAAGTGAGGGCAAAGTCCCTATGAGTTTTTTTGTTTTGCATCTACGCTACTTTAACAACTAGGATCCGGGTTGCAATTCTCTTTCTTATACTCAGTCATACGCACCAATCTTGTCATATTGGACTCCAAAAACTCTACACAAGCTTATTATAGTTTCCACAAGTTTTGTAAGTGAGGACGAAGTCCCTATGAGTTTTTTTGTTTTGCATCTACGCTACTTTAACAACTAGGATCCGGGTTGCATTTCTCTTTCTTATACTCAGTCATACACACCAATCTTGTCATATTGGACTCAAAGAACCCTACACAAGGTTATTATGGCTTTCACAAGTTTTGTAAGTGAGGACGAAGTTCCTATGAGTTTTTTTTGTTTTGCATCTACGGTACTTTAACAACCAGGATCCGGTTTGCATTTCTCTTTCTCATACTCAGTCATACACACCAATCTTGTCATATTGGACTCCAAGCAGCCTACACAAGCTTATTATGGCTTCCCCAAGTTTGGTAAGGGAGGACGAAGTCCCTATGAGTTTTTTTGTTTTGCATCTACTCTACTTTAGCAACCAGGATCCGGGTTGCTTTTATCTTTCTTATACTCAGTCATACACACCAATCTTGTCAT
>NW_003302488.1:0-12444 GCF_000004255.2 Arabidopsis lyrata subsp. lyrata | reverse complement strand
TGAGTGATCATAAGTTGGATTGGTTCCAATCTTATATCATTTGGTATCAGAGCTAAAAGCTCCTATAACCCAGGTGAATACGTTTCACTTTATCTTTTTTTTTTTTTTTTTTTTTTTTTTTTTTTTTTTTGGAGTTTGGCTGTTTATTTGGTTTTATCAAAAGAAAAGCCAAAAAAAAAAAATCGTATATTGTTATTTTTAATTAATTTCTGAAATTTATTTTTATAAACTCTGAAAATAAAAATAAAAATTTGATATTATTGTTTCTGTTTTCAATTTGAGTTGTCATAATTAAAAAGAAAAAGAAAATAAGAATATTCCCTTTTCATTGTTTCCTTATTTTTGTTATTTGCAAAATTCTTTTTTCTCCTTCAATTGATTACGTTTTGATTCCTCTTCTTCTTTGTCTTGTGTTACGAGATATTCCTAGGAGAAAAAGAGAGTCATGACGACGTCCTATTATATGGCAAAGGAAAACTTTTACTCTTATGAATCCGATTCAAGCCATGGAGGAGACCAAAACCTAGTTGGAGAAGATGGTGACTATGGAGTTCAACCATGGTATGGAGATGACTACGCCAGCTCTGAATATGAGGAAGAACCAGGAGGTGAAGAGCATGAACCAGAGCCACCAGACCGTTTCCCTACAAGCCAGCACCATACCGAGCCTCAAACCGCAACAACAACTTGGATTCAACCGAATCCTTATGTTTATGAAGATGAGTATGAACGTGAAGGAGATTCTTATGTAGGATACCAGTACCGTTCTCCCAAGCGCAAAGAGAATTCTAGCCACCACGGAGTTGCCTCATACCAAGTGCATACTCGCACCTCATCAGCCAGCCCAAAGAAGCGATCTAACAAGGTGTGTGATTACACATCTAATTCCTTAATCTTTACAGGAACCAGTAAAGACCCTGAGGTGTATTTGAGATGGGAGACCAACATGAAGCAGTGGTTGCGCTCAAACAACATACCTAAAGAAGAAAAGCTGTACTATGCCCTTAGTAAACTTAAAGGAGATGCATATGAATGGTGGTTAAGAGAGGATGCTGCTACTTACTACACTACCAAAGCTGTTCTTGATTGGGGAACTCTCAAATCCAGAATGTATAGAGAGTTTACAAAGAAGTACCAGCCCCGTATTCGCACCACCAAGCCCTTATACATGGAAACGCCAAAGAAAGTGGTGACTACACCAAAACTGCAGCCTATCTTTCAGCCAATGAATGCACACAACCATGAGCCAAGGAGAGCGTCTTCATGCACCCGGGAGACTCCAATAAAGGCTGAGCAGTTTGTTCAAGTAAAAGAGGTTCAACAAGATTCACCCGGAACACTCTTACATGAACTACAAGGAAAAGTGAATCGAGGTAAGTCCTCTAACTCAGTCTTGAAAAATCCTACCTGCTATAAATGTCATAAGAGAGGACATTTTGCTGCCAATTGCCCTCCAAAACAAGTAGATAAAACGTCACAAAGTATAGAAGAGATGTTTTCCAAATTAATTGATATGTTGACACCAAAAATTAAAACTCCCAATTCTGTCATATCACACTTGTCTTTGCCAAAAGGTGTTGATGCAGGTTCAAGTCGTACTATGGAGAAAACGGCTGTGTTGATAAGCCAAGAGACTACATGTTGTGATTTAGATTCACAAGCACCACATCAATCTGTCATTACGATTCAACAGGGCAAAACACCTACTCTAAAGCAAGAAACAAACTCCAATCTGATTGGAAATCAAGGTAAGTTTCTTGTACCTAAAGATTTCAAAAGACTAACTTGTTATAGGTGCAGAAAGAAAGGACACACAGCAAATTTATGTCCCACAATGAGAGATGAAGCAAAAACAAAACCAGTCACACCAAGTCTGAACCGTGAGCCACAAGTAAATGCCAAACCTATCACGGAATCTCTCACTGTAAGTTATAGTGATACTTTTCTTAAATTGGATAAGAACTTTGAATATGTGCTGCAATTACCTAAGTCCAATGTTGAACAAGAGTCTTTAGATGCTGAGGAGAAACAAGAAATTGTTTCAATTCCGAGAAGTGAAAAGGAGCAATTCAAAAATTGTCAATTCGATTTACATGCTTCCATGACTGTTTTAACACACTTGTCTCTTGTCAAAAGTGTTGAAGTTATTACAGGTACAAAGGATGACCACAAAGGCGATTCATTGAAAAGTAAGGAATTCATGGACCAAAACAAAAATCGTGAAGAGTACACGCCTTTACTTATCAAACGAGCTGCCAATGGGGATGATAATTTCAATGAAACCGTTCAGATCAAGGAGAAGCCACCCGATGAAAAACCACTTGAACCGATCCGAGGTAAGATTCTACACCCTCATATACTTCAATGGACTAACTTGACTTATCTATGTGTAGGAGATCAAGTTTTGAGGACAAAACTTCTTGAAGAGGGAGGGTATGATGCGGTCATCAACCCAAGAACCAACCATGGAGAAGATTATGGGCGAGAAGCAACAACCCAGGAGCAGCCAAGTGGGATTTTTAACCAAGTTTTATCCAAAACTTCAGGCCAAAGCCAATTCCGCCTACCCGAGAAGACCCCTGAGCCTTGTTCAGTCCAGACGAAGTCCAAGATCAATTCATCCTGCCCAGAGAAAACTTGGAATGCATTCTCAGCTCAAATACCGAGCACCTCGAAGAAGAATCAGCCAAAAAAGAGTTCACACGAAGGAGTTATTCCATTTACAAGTCGGGTGATTCCCAGCTTACCCGATTTGGACATATACGGAGTAATTGGAGGATTCCGACCCGAACAGAAAGATTTAAGCTACGAAGTGAATGTTTCTGCATTCTTGACTCATCATAGGAGCTCTTCGAGTTGGAATCAAGTCAAAACCGATTTTGGTTTAGGAGATATTAATTTTCCAAACCAGATGATTCTCGGCTTGCCTTATTTGGAAGCTGACGGGTTTAGTCACTTGCAAACCAAACTTTGGCGTCCAGGAGAGTTTCTAATACAACTAGAGGCTCCTAATATCACCTCAAGCTTCATTCTCAGCCATTGTATTAAGTGGATTCAATCTTGCCTAATCATACACCAAGAGTTACCATATATGGACCCGAGAGCATTCAAAGCCCAACCCCAACGGCTATCTTCTGATTTGGTGCGACTTAAGGGAGTTATTAGAAGATTAATAAGCCATGGAATCATCCAGAAGCTTTCAAGATATAAAAGCCCACGAGTTTCTCTTTTTGGACCAAGCATTCAAGCCTAACGGCTACATTATATCAAAGACAATCCCTTTGATATTTCTCATTCATTTGATCGTGTATTTTCTTTCCTTTTTGAATTATTAGACTGTTAGAAATGCCTAGAGGTCGAGCCTATAAAGCTCATGTCACTTGTAACATTTTTATTCACCCTTAATCGAGATTTTAAAGTTCATAAGAAACATTGTTTTCTTTTCTTCCACAAAGTTGCGAATTCTTTGTGTTTCCTTTCATTAGTTCTTATTTGAGTGAGTCAATTAAGTTCTTTTGAGTCTGCAAATCAAGTTGTTTGAGTGATTCAAACTTCTAGTTTGTTCATTGATTGAGTGAGTCAATCGCATCTATCCATCGTTCCATCCCTTGATTCACGAGAGAGTGCGTTATAGCCAGCTCGTGAATTCCACCTTCCGCAAGTTAAGCTTGGAATCTCTTGATCATTGAGTGATCATAAGTTGGATTGGTTCCAATCTTATATCATTTGGTATCAGAGCTAAAAGCTCCTATAACCCAGGTGAATTCGTTTCACTTTATCTTTTTTTTTTTTTTTTTTTTTTTTTTTTTTTTTTTGAGTTTTGCTGTTTATTTTGTTTTATCAAAAGAAAAGCCAAAAAAAAAAAATTCGTATTTTGTTATTTTTAATTAATTTCTGAAATTTATTTTTATAAACTCTGAAAATAAAAATAAAAATTTGATATTATTGTTTCTGTTTTCAATTTGAGTTGTCATAATTAAAAAGAAAAAGAAAATAAGAATATTCCCTTTTCATTGTTTCCTTATTTTTGTTATTTGCAAAATTCTTTTTTCTCCTTCAATTGATTACGTTTTGATTCCTCTTCTTCTTTGTCTTGTGTTACGAGATATTCCTAGGAGAAAAAGAGAGTCATGACGACGTCCTATTATATGGCAAAGGAAAACTTTTACTCTTATGAATCCGATTCAAGCCATGGAGGAGACCAAAACCTAGTTGGAGAAGATGGTGACTATGGAGTTCAACCATGGTATGGAGATGACTACGCCAGCTCTGAATATGAGGAAGAACCAGGAGGTGAAGAGCATGAACCAGAGCCACCAGACCGTTTCCCTACAAGCCAGCACCATACCGAGCCTCAAACCGCAACAACAACTTGGATTCAACCGAATCCTTATGTTTATGAAGATGAGTATGAACGTGAAGGAGATTCTTATGTAGGATACCAGTACCGTTCTCCCAAGCGCAAAGAGAATTCTAGCCACCACGGAGTTGCCTCATACCAAGTGCATACTCGCACCTCATCAGCCAGCCCAAAGAAGCGATCTAACAAGGTGTGTGATTACACATCTAATTCCTTAATCTTTACAGGAACCAGTAAAGACCCTGAGGTGTATTTGAGATGGGAGACCAACATGAAGCAGTGGTTGCGCTCAAACAACATACCTAAAGAAGAAAAGCTGTACTATGCCCTTAGTAAACTTAAAGGAGATGCATATGAATGGTGGTTAAGAGAGGATGCTGCTACTTACTACACTACCAAAGCTGTTCTTGATTGGGGAACTCTCAAATCCAGAATGTATAGAGAGTTTACAAAGAAGTACCAGCCCCGTATTCGCACCACCAAGCCCTTATACATGGAAACGCCAAAGAAAGTGGTGACTACACCAAAACTGCAGCCTATCTTTCAGCCAATGAATGCACACAACCATGAGCCAAGGAGAGCGTCTTCATGCACCCGGGAGACTCCAATAAAGGCTGAGCAGTTTGTTCAAGTAAAAGAGGTTCAACAAGATTCACCCGGAACACTCTTACATGAACTACAAGGAAAAGTGAATCGAGGTAAGTCCTCTAACTCAGTCTTGAAAAATCCTACCTGCTATAAATGTCATAAGAGAGGACATTTTGCTGCCAATTGCCCTCCAAAACAAGTAGATAAAACGTCACAAAGTATAGAAGAGATGTTTTCCAAATTAATTGATATGTTGACACCAAAAATTAAAACTCCCAATTCTGTCATATCACACTTGTCTTTGCCAAAAGGTGTTGATGCAGGTTCAAGTCGTACTATGGAGAAAACGGCTGTGTTGATAAGCCAAGAGACTACATGTTGTGATTTAGATTCACAAGCACCACATCAATCTGTCATTACGATTCAACAGGGCAAAACACCTACTCTAAAGCAAGAAACAAACTCCAATCTGATTGGAAATCAAGGTAAGTTTCTTGTACCTAAAGATTTCAAAAGACTAACTTGTTATAGGTGCAGAAAGAAAGGACACACAGCAAATTTATGTCCCACAATGAGAGATGAAGCAAAAACAAAACCAGTCACACCAAGTCTGAACCGTGAGCCACAAGTAAATGCCAAACCTATCACGGAATCTCTCACTGTAAGTTATAGTGATACTTTTCTTAAATTGGATAAGAACTTTGAATATGTGCTGCAATTACCTAAGTCCAATGTTGAACAAGAGTCTTTAGATGCTGAGGAGAAACAAGAAATTGTTTCAATTCCGAGAAGTGAAAAGGAGCAATTCAAAAATTGTCAATTCGATTTACATGCTTCCATGACTGTTTTAACACACTTGTCTCTTGTCAAAAGTGTTGAAGTTATTACAGGTACAAAGGATGACCACAAAGGCGATTCATTGAAAAGTAAGGAATTCATGGACCAAAACAAAAATCGTGAAGAGTACACGCCTTTACTTATCAAACGAGCTGCCAATGGGGATGATAATTTCAATGAAACCGTTCAGATCAAGGAGAAGCCACCCGATGAAAAACCACTTGAACCGATCCGAGGTAAGATTCTACACCCTCATATACTTCAATGGACTAACTTGACTTATCTATGTGTAGGAGATCAAGTTTTGAGGACAAAACTTCTTGAAGAGGGAGGGTATGATGCGGTCATCAACCCAAGAACCAACCATGGAGAAGATTATGGGCGAGAAGCAACAACCCAGGAGCAGCCAAGTGGGATTTTTAACCAAGTTTTATCCAAAACTTCAGGCCAAAGCCAATTCCGCCTACCTGAGAAGACCCCTGAGCCTTGTTCAGTCCAGACGAAGTCCAAGATCAATTCATCCTGCCCAGAGAAAACTTGGAATGCATTCTCAGCTCAAATACCGAGCACCTCGAAGAAGAATCAGCCAAAAAAGAGTTCACACGAAGGAGTTATTCCATTTACAAGTCGGGTGATTCCCAGCTTACCCGATTTGGACATATACGGAGTAATTGGAGGATTCCGACCCGAACAGAAAGATTTAAGCTACGAAGTGAATGTTTCTGCATTCTTGACTCATCATAGGAGCTCTTCGAGTTGGAATCAAGTCAAAACCGATTTTGGTTTAGGAGATATTAATTTTCCAAACCAGATGATTCTCGGCTTGCCTTATTTGGAAGCTGACGGGTTTAGTCACTTGCAAACCAAACTTTGGCGTCCAGGAGAGTTTCTAATACAACTAGAGGCTCCTAATATCACCTCAAGCTTCATTCTCAGCCATTGTATTAAGTGGATTCAATCTTGCCTAATCATACACCAAGAGTTACCATATATGGACCCGAGAGCATTCAAAGCCCAACCCCAACGGCTATCTTCTGATTTGGTGCGACTTAAGGGAGTTATTAGAAGATTAATAAGCCATGGAATCATCCAGAAGCTTTCAAGATATAAAAGCCCACGAGTTTCTCTTTTTGGACCAAGCATTCAAGCCTAACGGCTACATTATATCAAAGACAATCCCTTTGATATTTCTCATTCATTTGATCGTGTATTTTCTTTCCTTTTTGAATTATTAGACTGTTAGAAATGCCTAGAGGTCGAGCCTATAAAGCTCATGTCACTTGTAACATTTTTATTCACCCTTAATCGAGATTTTAAAGTTCATAAGAAACATTGTTTTCTTTTCTTCCACAAAGTTGCGAATTCTTTGTGTTTCCTTTCATTAGTTCTTATTTGAGTGAGTCAATTAAGTTCTTTTGAGTCTGCAAATCAAGTTGTTTGAGTGATTCAAACTTCTAGTTTGTTCATTGATTGAGTGAGTCAATCGCATCTATCCATCGTTCCATCCCTTGATTCACGAGAGAGTGCGTTATAGCCAGCTCGTGAATTCCACCTTCCGCAAGTTAAGCTTGGAATCTCTTGATCATTGAGTGATCATAAGTTGGATTGGTTCCAATCTTATATCATGTGCTCATTCGGTTCAATACTCCCCCTCAAGCTTTAACCGTAAGGGACGAAGGTTAAAGCTTGAACTTGATGAGCGTGGTCAAGTCATGCTTCCTTGAACCACACCAACTTGGCCTCGTCTTGTAGACTTTCGGCCTTAGGCTTCGGGTTAGCCTTTTCTTCTTAACACTCCCCCTCAAGCTTGATCGGCGGGGACCAAGGACCAAGCTTGCAACACACAAAGAACTACCTCGTTAAAAACCTTAGCAAAGAAAACCACTTGGGATAAAACTTTGCTTAAGGGAAAAAGAGTGTAGTCTTCATGGTTGAATGATGTAGCTATGGTCATGGTATGAATCGGATTGCTTGGCTCTTGCTTTGACTTCTTGTTGAGACTTCAATCCTCCGTGTATGAACTCGCTTAAGGAACTCCCCCTTTCGGCCACCACCATGAATTGATCTTCTTCAATGAGTCAAGCGATCAATCGCCTTTGCTTCTCCTCTTGACATGCCATCGCTTCCAATCTTCAACCGGTTCTCTTCTTCTCATCTAGCCTCCAAAATGGCCCTCTTCTCTTTTACACCTTCAATAAAGAGATGTAAAGAATTTTAAGTATATGCCATAAGAATATAAGCTTAGTATGAGTAAGATAGAGTACACAAGATTAAAATGAACTAGCTCTTCAAGACTAAGTCCATTTAATCAACCAATAAAGACTCGGATTTTAACATTCAAATTCAAGATTCACAATGCTTAATCCGGTTTATTTAAATTCAATACCAATGCAAATGACCAAATTAAATTTCAGATTTTAATCATGACAATTCAATTCAAGTACTTACACAATTCTAATCAAATGATGACTCCTAATCCGTTTTCAATTATGCTTAAACATTTAAATGACAATTTAATTTGTAAGCTAATCATGCGGATTTACTTCTATAATGGAGCCTAACTATATGATCAAATTATGCATTTTTAAATGAGCATTGATATGAAAAATAACAATGAAAGAGTAAGGGTTTAGAGATAGCCTTTTGACTTCATTGTTTTATGGGTTGGATGAGACTCTTTGCACCACCATTTGAGCTTCAGCCTTCATAGGTCTCTCTCTTTATGGTTGGTATCTTCTTGGTCTTCATCCACCTCTTCTTCTCCATAGGTTATCTAACTCGGGTTGTATGCCGAGTAGCCTTCAAGGGTTACACCTTAGTCTTCTTCTTTGGTCTGCCTCTTGGGTTCATCTTCATGGATCTTCCTCTTGGGTCAGCCTTGAGATAGACTAGGTTGAATTCTTCTTCGTATTAGCACCTTCTTGTGCCGGATCAAGACCTCTTCAAGTTTCTTCGACCCAAACTCATAATTTCCTGTACCATCTTCGATATTCACCGTTCTTATGGGTATTTCATGATGTTTGGTCGAGACAGTTTTGAAGATGGTCGAGCCAATTTGTCGGAGTCCGACGAGAGCCTTCCCGAAACGCCCTAGCTTCATTTCCATCGGTCAAATGACATATTTCCTCGACCCATATTGAAATTTCGTCGCTCAACCATCCATTTTATGAGGAATAGTCGAGGAACATTTGCCCCGGGACGAGCTAGATTCGGAGATGGGCGAGAAGTACTCATCTTTGAGTACTCAGACGTGGCGATCGGTTATCCCGATCGGTTGCAGAACCGATCGGAGGCCATTAGTACGAAACCCGTGTTTTGCCGCTCGGTTATCCCGATCGGTTGCACAACCGATCGGAACCTCACTGCTCTTCCAATCGGTTTGTCTGATCGGTTGCACAACCGATTGGGGCTCTATTTCCGCCTCTTCTTGTGCTTCTTTAAATCCTTTTAGCTTCCTTTGAAGCTTGAGAATTATAGAACACTTTTGGGCGCCTTTTGACAGCACCAAGTCAGCCACTTAGCTCTTAAAGCTAATCCTTCCTCATTATCCCTTCATAGAACAACTTCAAGACTAGGCTTTTAAGGCTTCTTTCATGACCGCTTCTTATGCTTCAAGGGCTGCTCCAAATCGCCATTTCTTCTTGGAAAACTCATCAAGAAGAGATGGAAGGCATAAGCCTGAGAATTAATGACAAAAAATAAAGTGTATGTTACCAAGAATAAGAGATTAAGTAACCAAGTATGAGAGTATAAAGAGTATGGACTCAAGAGTGCCAATGGACAAAGTTCTTAGCTTTGTTTTCTTGAGGTGAGATTGGGAGAATGTGGGGTGTGTGAGCAGCCTTGGGAACTCCAAAACGAGCAGTCTTTGTTATCTACTTCGTCGGCTTCAAGATCTGCTCCAAACTGCCTTGATAACTCCAAAATGAGCAGTCTTCATGATCTACTTCAAGAGCTTCAAGAACAGCTTCAAATCGCCATCTTCTTTGTGGCTTCTTTTTCTTCATCCCTTGAGAGATCTTCTTAAACGTGAATTGAAGAGGCCTTTTTGGATTCATCATGATTTTAAATGCTTGAACATTTCGTTCTAAGACATCCCATGGATCTCTTCCCTCTTCTTTCCCCCGTGAGTCTCTTCTTCAAGGGCCTTGCTTTGTAGCTTTGAAACCATGGTTCTCCTAACCATGGCTCTGATACCATGTTAGAATATATGCGGAATATGGCCAGGTTATGAGCCTGAGACAAATCAAGAGTGAGCAGCTCATGCTTCACTCAAAGAGAATCACAAGAACACCAAAATCGGGTTTGTGTGTTCATGTGTAAATCCATCAAGAAACTAACTCAATGTGAGCTGTTCTTGAGGTAAAATAGGAGCTATACACTTCAATGTGGGCTGTGTATACTCAAGAATAAGTATGAGAAGCAACAGCTCTCTCATACCAACAAAACCCAAATACCCTTATAGAAACGATTTAGAGAATGGGAGAGAATTGGATTGAAAGAATGGTAGAGACCAAGTATTGCCAAGACTTGGTCTCTCCATGAGAATAATATCAACCTAATCTACCCATTTGAGTGTGTAAAGAAACGTTTTGTATAAGGGGAAGACATCCCAAATTGAGAGCTTAGCTTTATTAATGAGTATGTGTTACATATTTATACACAAATAAAAGAGACAAGTTGTCTCACTTCTAGACCTAAAGCCAACGGTCATGAGCATTCAAAATAGCTCACTTAAATCCAAAATACACTTAAAACCAAAATAGCACCAACGGCTATATGACCTTTAGTTTGATCATGTGGCTTAAAGTGTTTTGGGACCACTTGTTGCTTTTTCTCCTTTATGAGAGAGAGAGGAGCGTCCTTGATGATAGTGACAGCTTCCTCAACGTCCATATCCTCATGTGGTCCTCCTTGCAAGTTGCTTGCTACCTTATCCACATGAGACTCCTTTTGGCGCTTTAAACGATTTGAATCTAGGGTCTTCTTCGCTTTGCTCATTGACCCTAGTTTTGCACATCTTTATCTTCTTCACTTAGTGACACCAATCTTGCACATGGATTATCACTAAGTGACCCGAGTTTTGCACATTCTTGTCTTCATGAGTTGACTCCATTTTGCATCCTCGGTCTTGATACTTTTGACACCAATTATGCACATTAGGTCATGATAACTTTGACACTAATTTTGCACATTGGGTCTTGGTCACTTTACACCAACATTGCACTTCCGGTGTTGATGTCTTTACCCGGACTTTGCACTTCGGTTGCTTGGTAACTTTACACGAATCTTGCACATCCGTGTCTGGATGAGATCTTTGGCCGTGACTCTCCTTAGCTTCTTATGAACTCCATGGCTTGTGCTCATTCGGTTCAATAATACTTAGTCATACACACCAATCTTGTCATATTGGACTCCAAAAACTCTACACAAGCTTATTATGGCTTCCCCAAGTTTTGTAAGTGAGGACGATGTCCCTATGAGTTTTTTTTGTTTTGCATCTACTCTACTTTAACAACCAGGATCCGGGTTGCATTTCTCTTTCTTATACTCAGTTATACACACCAATCTTGTCATATTGGACTCAAAGAACCCTACACAAGGTTATTATGGCTTTCACAAGTTTTGTAAGTGAGGACGAAGTCCCTATGAGTTTTTTTTGCTTTGCATCTACGCTAGTTTAGCAACCAGGATCCGGGGTTGCATTTCTCTGTCTTATACTTAGTCATACACACCAATCTTGTCATATTGGACTCCAAAAACTCTACACAAGCTTATTATGGCTTCCCCAAGTTTTGTAAGTGAGGACGAAGTCCCTATGGTTTTTTTTGTGTTGTCCAGATACGCTACTTTAACAACCAGGATCCGGGTAGCATTTCTCTTTCTTATACTCAGTCATACACACCGATCTTGTCATAGTGGACTCAAAGAACCCTACACAAGGTTATTATGGCTTTCACAAGTTTTGTAAGTGAGGACGAAGTCCCTATGAGTTTTTTTTGCTTTGCATCTACGCTAGTTTAGCAACCAGGATCTGGGTTGCATTTCTCTTTCTTATACTCAGTCATACACACCAATCTGGTCATATGGGACTCCAAGAACCTAACACAAGCTTATTATGGTTTCCACAAGTTTGGTAAGTGAGGACGAAGTCCCTAGGCGTTTTTTTGTTTTGCATCTACGCTACTTTAACAACTAGGATTCGGGTTGCATTTCTCTTTCTTATACTCAGTCATACACACCAATCTTGTCATATTGGACTCAAAGAACCCTACACTAGGTTATTATCGCTTTCACAAGTTTTGTAAGTGAGGACGATGTCCCTATGAGTTTTTTTTGCTTTGCATCTACGCTAGTTTAGCAACCAGGATCTGGGTTGCATTTCTCTTTCTTATACTCAGTCATACACACCAATCTTGTCATATTGGACTCCAAGAACCTTACACAACCTTATTATGGTTTCCACAAGTTTTGTAAGTGAGGACGAAGTCCCTATGAGTTTTTTTGTTTTGCATCTACGCTACTTTAACAACTAGGATCCGGGTTGCATTTCTCTTTCTTATACTCAGTCATACACACCAATCTTGTCATATTGGACTCAAAGAACCCTACACAAGGTTATTATGGCTTTCACAAGTTTTGTAAAATATTTCCTGTAT
>NW_003302489.1:40587-47099 GCF_000004255.2 Arabidopsis lyrata subsp. lyrata | reverse complement strand
GTGATTTAATACGAACATATAAAATAAATAACGGATATTTAAGATCTTTTGCGCCAGTTGTGTGTATATAACGACTATTGCATGTTAACGGTTTTTAAAGTATCTTTATAAAACTTTTTACAGTAATTCTTTTTTTCTAATGTTTTCTCACATGATTTTACAGCTATTACTGTCCATTTTGTAACCTTATTTAATTATGATTCATGGTTATTATTAATATTAAATACTCTTTGAAAGATAAAATATAAAAATCATGTGAAAACATCAATGAGGGTTTCACCATACACAGCAGTAGACTTGATCAACTAAGGATCAAACTACGTTTGAGAAGAGACCATATTACATAATTTGGTCTCTGATCTAATGAGATGCATATGTATAAACCGAAAACTTATTAGTTAACCAATAATATGATGGTTTTTAAAATATTTATGGAAAATAACATAAAGATGATATGAAGAGGACCAATATATCATAATTTTCAATTAGGGGCCGCTCCAAATTAAAACACTAAAACTTTTCACTTAATTTAAAGTTATTATATTTAATGCTTTTATAGCTGTCAAATGAAAAATAAATAGAAATAAATTTGTCCTATATAGGCCTGGACAAAATACCCAGAACCGAATACCCGAACCGAAAAACCCGAACAATACCCGAACCGAACCCGAACCCGATTTTAAAAAATACCTGAATGGGTCCTAACCTCCTACCCGAAAAAAACTCGAACCGAACCCGAACCGAATCCAATACCCGAATGTACCCGAATGTACCCGAATACAAATATACACCTAAAAATATTAGTTATTTTTATATTTATAATACCCGAAATACCTAAAATTACAATCATAAATCCGAATATATTAGGTATTTTAGATATTTTTGGTTATATTTGGGTAAAGAGTAACCAATGTATTTCGAGAATCGGATATTTTGGTTAGATTTGGGTATATATGAGTTAAAAACCCTAACCCGACCCGAACCCGAAAATATTCCGGGTATTTTTGGTTATTTTCGGGTATTTTGTTTTTTTATTAAAATACCCGAACCGACCCGAACCCGAACCGAATTTTTAGAATACCCGAATGGGTCTTGACCCCTACCCGAATAGACCCGATACCCGAAAAAAAAGAACCGAACCCGAACGGGTACCCGAATGCCCAGGCCTAGTCCTATATATAAATAAACAATTCTTGGGTTCACCCCTAGTGGTGAACCCATGTATTCACCTCCTTTACTCTAATCCAATCATTATGCCATGTCATCTAATACTTTAATTAAAATTAAAAATTATATAAACAAATAAAACTAATTAAGAAAATAAATTATTAACATTAAGATTCATTAATTAACGGAGTCGTGGACTTCTAAAACAAACTAACGGAGTCGTCGTCGTCTTCTTCTTCTAGGTTTTCGATTTCAACTTTCTGGAATTTGTCAATCTGCAATATCAAAACCACACTGAGGCGTCATATAATTGATAGTCTTTTAGACTCTGGGAAAAATGTATATTTTACATCTAGAGAATATTGCTCTTGTATCTTGTTAATCACTTTTGACTGTTATCATTTAAAATATCTTGTTAATCACTTTTGAGAACCATGCATCTAAAACCATGTCAACGTTGCAGACATGCAAATATAAAAAATAAATCAACCACATTTGGTTTTTCTATGTTCAAGGCATTTGCTATATGGCTATATACTTATACCTATGGCTAAAATTGACGATAAACGATCACATACAAACTCCAATATATGTATTCTTGTTTTCACCAAAACACAATCCAACAAAGAAAACATTGAACATTGAAGGAGGAATATCAAGAAGAAGAGACGGTCTTGAAGGAGTCGCGAAGATGGGTTAATGTATTGTGGTCCCGGTTCCAATCGGCGCAAGTGCGTTAACGAAATGGGGCTAGAGCTTATTCTTTGCGCAAGTGACTGTGATTAAGCTGTGCTTTCTAACTCCGTCTTCTTCTTCGGGTTGTAGAATTCGTAATCTGTTCCGTTTGTCCCCTTATTCACCTTCGACACAAGCCTCTCCTTCCACCCTTCATACACATCGTACACGTACTCCCAATAACTCATCAAAAATTCCTAAAAGGACCATAATTCTCAATAAATATATCTCAACAATTTTAACTCATCAACAAAGATATACGTACACTATTATACATGTACGTACATAACATTTTTAAGAATGTAGGTATCGAGGATATTGGGCATCATGGAGAGTCGCAAAACCCTTCACGGAGGTAACAAGTTCATCATAGGTAAAGTCATATAAATGATCCACTATGATGAACCAAGAATAACACATCTCCTTTATCGGAGAAACATAGAAGAAATTCAGAGGGACAAAATATATAACTATGGTTTACTTTTTGTCTAAGTCGCAAATTGCGTACGTTAACAAAAAAAAACTAAAGAAGAAAGCACACCTAGTATAAAAAATCAATTTCTTGAAAATTTTGCAGAATCTGGGTTTGCTATTGAAGAAAAAAGAGAATTCTGAAATGATATGATCATACGAAAGATATACTTGAAATCAAAATTTTGAAAACGATTTATCCTGATTTAGGTTGGGCATCAAGTTTTTAACGAAGATTCAACTAAGATTACTACTTGCAGGAGAGACGATACTCTGTTCCGCTTCTCTGCAAATTTTGAAAAAAAAATAGATCTTTGAAAACGGTTTCGTAAGACTTGTGATTCGGGTACTAAAATCGATCGCATGAAAGTAAATTGACATTATGTTCTACTCGCCAAAGACGCAAATCAGAGATACGATAATCTAACATATTTACATGTCAACATAATCAATGATACGTACACTATAAATTGCATGTACGTACACTGAAAATTTTTAATGAAGGGTATAATTGTAATTTGGCAGTCGTCTTCAACCTCTGCATCCCTAATTTTGCAGCTGTTTTCAACAGTTATCTCAGAATTTTGTTTTCTATATACATTTTGAATGTTTCTTACATGTAAATATTGTACATCTAGCATATTTTAAGTTCGAAAAACTAAAGAGTTTGAGTTTTGTTTAATTGTCCGGTGATTAAGTCGATTCCGTCGAAAGAACACTTGCTTTTTTACCATTTTTATCATTTCTCCAACTCGCCACAAATCTCTTAATCTATTAACTCTAATCTCTCTACTTGATAATGAAGCAAAATCAATTATTTCACTACAAAATTTCAGATTTAAAATAAAATTTCTTTTGATTTTAGTATAAAGAGCAGCTCGCCTTTGTACTCGGATTATTTCATTTCTTTTTCTTTAAATTCTGATTTTCTAAAAAATTTTATATGTTTAAGTAAAAAAATATATAATCATTTTTTCTTTCATGTAGTTTGGTTGTAGAAGAGTTAAGAAACGTAACCAAACAAGAATAGTTGTTCTCTAAGGGTAATTTGGTCTCAAATAGCTCAATTTGCTATTCTCTGAAAAGGTCAATCTCACTTTGCCAAAACATGAGAACAAAACTCAAAATATTGTTTTACGTGAAAATAACTTCTTTATCTTTTCTCTCTACGTCTGTTACTACAACTTCTCATACTACAACTTCTCAAAATGAGACTATATATAGGGGAGGAAAAGTGTTCAAGAGATAGCAATAATCGTAATTATCTTTATTATATTTATTTGTTCAAAGATCTAAACTATTCAATGATTCTCCCATAATGATGGGAAATTTTTTATCATCAACATGATGATTTGCAAATCTTGCAATAGGCACATCTCTCATAAGATGGCTCAATATTTGTAGAGCAGAGACTCATCTCCTACATCTATATATTTCATCCTTTTTTTTGGATGATATTTTTATGAGGTGCAGAGGAGCATTTATAACATATATCTCACACCCATAAAATTCAAAATGAGAAATATTTGATCTCCAATCATGTATATATAACATGGGAGAATATTTCTTATAAATTGTTGGCCTTATATATAATTATTAATACATGCAAAACTGCATGCTCCATGTAAAAACATGGAGATTAAATCACCATGAATCGTTTTGCAATCTCTTAGATTTGCGCTATGAACGATTCGCTTAAAGCTCATTTTGAGAGTGAACATCATTTTTAGATGTTCCACTTTATCAAAAAACGATAAATTTTAGGATATGACTTCACCAGAGTTATCTCACTCTGGGGTGTCAAACTCACCAAAATTTATCAACTTATTGTCGATGTGGGATTATCGACTTATTGTCGATGTGGGATTCCTTTAATTCTCCCCCTCGAGATGATAACTCTTCGAGTTCATTCATCTCGAATTGAATCCCACTTTAGGATCAATAACATATCCAATATGGATCATGTATTTATTCTTAGATCCTTATAAAAATGTGGGACTTGTAATACCCCTTCTCAAGATGATGGCTTTTTAAGCCTATTTATCTTGGACCGAATCTTATTTTTATATCGATTATATTCGGGGATTAATTTGGAGATTATTGAGGAAATCAACCAGCATATACAATGAGCTTATTAAAAAAATGGTGATTTGGCCAAAAATCATATGTTTCTGGAGGCTTAGCCTACTACAGAATTAAAGAGGAGGAGATATATAACCTTCAACTCCGTATATAATATTAAATTTAAATTTAAATGAATTTAAATAAATTCAACATAAATTAAATGTTACCTCTGAAATGTGGACGGAAGCATGCAGTGCTTGAATAGCATTCTCTTTGTTTATATAAAATTTTAGTGATATTTAATCACTCTTTTTTGAGTTCCAATTTAGGTCATCAACATATATAGCAATGATCACAAATCTCGATGGAGATTTCTTAATAAAGACGCAAGAGCATATTTCATTATTAACATACTCTTTGTTTAAGAAATAATCGCTTAAGCAATATATCATATGCGTCCGGATTATTTTAATCCGTAAAGTGATCACTGTAATTTGACCGTACATATTTCATTAGAGTTTGAGTCTAATGGCTCAGGAACTTTAAATCCTTCTAGGATTTTTATGTATATATTAAATCCAACGATCCATATAAACATGTTGTCACTACATCCATAAGGTATAATTCTAAATGATAAGAGACCGTTAGGCTCGTTGTGTACCTGAATGTAATTGTATCTATGACTGGAGAATATGTTTCTTCATAATCAACTCCAAGTCTTTGAGAAAAACCTTGTGTAACAAGTCGGACTTTATATCGTGTGATTTCAACTTTTTGACACGAAGACCCACTTGCACGCAACAAGTTTTAATCTTTAGATGTAGTGACAAGATATCCAACGACATCTCTTTTATTAAGGGAGAGCAATTCAATACATTGCATTTTTTTTTCCCAATCAGGTCTTTGTTGGCACTAATAAAGACCCTGGATCTGGATCATCATTATATATTGCATTTTTCTACCGGGATGGCTTGCCCGGTTATGCTATGCAATAGCAATTAGCAAACTTCTGTTTACTAGCATAAATATTTTTACCATCTTTATTTTGCATGATATAATCATACATTTGCGTGTCTCCATTGTGGTCGGACATTCGATACCACATTAATTTATAATCTCAATATAATAATTATAAGATAAATATCTTTGAAACAATACGAGTTTCTTTGAGACTTTGGAGAACACAAAGCATCAATTATTATGAATCTGATGCATTTGGAAGTCGAGAGACTATCTCATCTAGACCTTCCAATTATTTGCACTGTCTAAAAATATATTGACACGTGCTTCATATATTCTCAGAAGAGAAATATATTTTTGATTTTAAAGACATATTTCAAAGTTTTTAAATCTCATACAATACATATATTTATTCTTTACGAATAAAATAAATAAAAATAATTAAACATATAAATTCACAAAAATAATAATTTATGGACTATAGCCTTTTCATACAAGAATTCAGGAGGCATTGCCTTCCATTAAGAATTCAATAGGCATAGCTTTCGTATGATCGTAGAGAAGGACGCAGAGCCTACCATATATATCGATCAATCCGGAAAAAATATAAATTTTTATTTGATCGTTAGGAAGGTAAAACCTACCATATATGACGATCGATCCGGAAAAAGCATAGCCATTTATTTGATCGTAAAGGAGGCATAGCCTACCATATATAACGATCTATCCGGAAAAGACATAGCTTTTTATTTGATCGTAAAGAAGGCAGAGCCTACCATTATAACGATCAAACCGGAAAAAATGCATAATTATGTCTAAAAAATACCATAAATACCATAAATATTGAAAAAATACCATATGTCTAAAATAATTATGTTCTATAAACATAAATAAATTTAAATAATAGAAATTATAATTTACCTCGTAAACGCTTTAGCGGTAAAGACATCGTGCTGATAACGTGTTGAATAAAAATACTAAAATGAGAAAATATTAAAATAATAGAAAAGAGGAAGGAGACGTGATCGCTCTTTTATCTTTTCTCTCTACGTCTGTTACTACAACTTCTCATACTACAACTTCTCAAAATGAGACTATATATAGGGGAGGAAAAG
>NW_003302489.1:16780-17883 GCF_000004255.2 Arabidopsis lyrata subsp. lyrata | reverse complement strand
AAGAATTGTAAAAATTGGAATTTCAATAAAGACAAAAAGTTGAAGTATGTAAATGACCAAACCTGAAAGTGATTTGACTTGAGGGACAAGAGCAAGTTTTAACCTCGAGGAAGCATCTCGAGATTCAGAGTCTCCCTTTTTCGGAGACGCACTCCGGGCAGTCTTTCCACTATCAGGCTGGGAGGAGGAAGACATATCAACCGGACGTGGAGGACCCATTGGTTCAGGAGGAGGAGATGATCGAGGTGAGCGGTCAGTTCGGACCCTCGACTTTTCCCTCTGCGGAGAAGAATCGCTGCGAGAGGACTTGTCTCTCTTCCGGCGAACCAAGTTCTTAATTGGCTCGTTACTAAAATCATCTCGGGGAGGACGAGGTGAATCACGGCGAGGAGATTGAACCCTCCGAGGAGAACGTGAGTCGCGACGATCGCGACGAGGAGTTAATCTGAAGGAAGCGACAGATCGAGCTCCCTCGGTGCTGCCATCATCAACCAGCAAGGTTCTACTGTAGTCCTTCTTGTCTATAGAAGTCGCGAGGAACTTTTTCTTCTCCTCGCAAGCCTCAGCCATCGGCTTGGAAAGCAACTTACGCTTGGCCGCAAGGGCCCGAGATGACATTCCTTGAGTTGAAGGAGGGGGAGGAATTTGGTGAAGATGACCAGGCGGACTCATCCTGAGTCTGTGGTTAGCTTCCAGGAATCGTTCAAGAGTGAAGGAATTCCAAAGGGTTTCCCCTTCAAGAATTATTTTGAAGAATTCGATGAACTCTTCAGATGGGAGATTGGAAGCGATGAAAGCTGCGAAATGAAACAACGGTGTTAGTCAATAAAGATAAAGAAACAACCGGGAAAGATACGGGCAACCTAATCACTACCGGGTTTCGCAGACCACTTCGAAGGGAGAAAATCAGCGAGATTTCCAATCGAAGCGGGGGTTTTCTTAATTAGAAACCAAGGATGATGCCAATTTTCATCCTTGTTCGGAAGATGCGAAATGATGTTCCTGTTGGCATTAGGATATGCTGAGAAATATCCCGTTTTCTTCGATGAACTTCTCACGCTCAGAAGCTCATTTAGTTCAGCAACTCCGATAACATAACCGGC
>NW_003302489.1:0-15558 GCF_000004255.2 Arabidopsis lyrata subsp. lyrata | reverse complement strand
TCGAGATCCGAAGTGCTGCACTTGACACGATTCGTGTAGAGACACGGTAAGTCGGTTCAAGACACTGGCCCAAAGAGGCGAGCCCATGAAGTCAGAGCAACTCAAATTCAAACGTTGAGCATTAAAGCCGAAGAATCAAACGGGACGCATTTAAGAAGAAATAATTGTACTTAATTACTCATTTTAAATGTCGTTTAGCTATGTATAAATATAGAGGCCAGTGGCCATGTAAAGGGGATCTTCATCTCAAGAGAGAAATATATAGCAATTTTCGTATCAATTTACAAGTTCTTACGCATTCATTTTTGTCCCTCAAGAATTATCTTTCCCACTTAACAAAATACTTGAGTGTGTGAATCCGACATCCACACTCGAGATGATAACTCCATCTCGAACCGATCCCAGTTAGACCGATAATAAACCCCTTCTTGGGCCCCCATTACTCGGGTTAAGGAGAGGTATATCCGTATCCACTTTTCTAGGTCCACCAGAATTTGAACCTTGGGCTCTGATACCATGTTGAATTTTCCAAGTCCAAGACCAATTCTAATTCCCCAATAGTATGATATTGTCCGCTTTGGGCCAAGCCCGCACGGATTTGTCTGTGGGCTCCTTCCCAAAAGGCCTCATACTAGTTGGAGTTGGACTTCACTTATATATTATACTTTTCTTCTTCTAATCTTCCGATGTGGGACGTTGGTTTGACTCCAATAGATAATGTCAAAGCCGTGATCTTGGTAAGTATAACATCACTTCTTATCTATGTTTTTAATAGTTGCTTGCACCACAAGAAAATGTTTGCTTGTGTTACAATCTTCTTTATGTTTTTTGCGTTCCAAAAGGATATCGTAGTGGCGGGTACGGATACAGCAGCTGCGGCGGTTGTGTGGGGAATGACGTATCTAATGAAGTACCCTCAAGTGATGAAGAATGCTCAAGCAGAAGTGAGAGACTATATGAAAGAACAAGGGTTAACATTCGTTACTGAAGAAGACGTCAGGAACCTTCCTTACTTCAGAGCCTTAGTTAAAGAAACCCTAAGGATCGAGCCGGTCATACCTCTCCTTATCCCTCGTGCGTGCATTCAAGATACCAAGATCGCCGGTTACGACATCCCGGCCGGGACAACGGTCAACGTCAACGCCTGGGCCGTGTCACGTGACGAGAAGGAGTGGGGACCGAACCCTGACGAGTTCAGGCCCGAGAGGTTTCTTGAGAAGGAGGTTGACTTCAAAGGCACAGACTATGAGTTTATACCATTCGGGTCAGGCCGGAGAATGTACGTGCCCTGGAATCAGAGCCGGCCCAAGGCGATGAAGCATCAGCTTGCGGCCTTAAATTATATAGGTCTATAATCGGCCATATTTCACAAAAATTTCATTTAGCCTAGTGGTATAACAGTGAAAGAGAGTCTATGATGTCATTAGTTCGACCCTCAAAACTCTTATTTATCTGTGTTTCCATTAAAAGTTTTTTTTAACATAACAAAAAATATTTTTGGGCTTGTGGCCTCATAATTCCCTGCGACGGCTCTGCCTGGAATGCGTCTTGGTGCGGCGATGCTTGAGGTTCCATATGCGAACCTTCTTGTAACAACCCATTTAAGGCCCAAGGCCCATCCGCTGAAGCCCATGAGGCCCAATTCTTTGACCTAGGTATCCTCCTCTATTCCTCTATAAATACCCTCCTCTATCTCTCATTTTTCCCACAACTCTCCTGAGTAGTATTACTCTGCAGAAATCTCGCCGAAGTTAGCACCACCGAACCGCCGTCCACCCTCTCCCATAACCGAGCCGACCAAGCCAACGGAAAGCTTAGTCGAAGGTAACTCCTAAAACCGAGTTTTAAAGGTTTTAGTTTCGGGCCGTTTAGTATTTTCAAGATTTCTCCCTAACCGCTTCGAATCTCGCAAAACCAAGGGTACCATCGGATTCGTGACGACGAGACGAAGCCGGAGACACCGAGCGCTGCCACCGCCGACGAGCCACACGCCGCCACGCGCCGGAAGAAGGAAGCGCGTGACGCCCACGCGCAGCCACGCGCCGCCGAGTCCTCGGAGCGTGGAGCTCACGCGCTGCCGCCGGTGACCGGAACCGCCGCTGTTCGCCGGAGCCGCCGTGACCGGCAGCCGTCCGTTCGCCGCCGGGATTCCGCCGCCGCGTCGTCGCCGGACCGCCGTCGCCGCCAGTGACTTTTCCGGTAAGGTTCGCCGGATTTGTTGCCGCCGACCGGTTTGGGTTAACCGGTCGGTTTAAATTGATTTAATCCGGTTGAAATCGATTTGGTCTTTGTTTAGGTTAACCGGTTGGTTTAAACCGGTTGGTTTAAATCAATTGATTCTCGGTTTAGGATAACCGTTCGGTTTAAATCAATTGGTTCTCGGTTAAAGTTAACCGGTCGGTTTAAATCAATTGATTTCTGGTTTAAGTTAACCGGATCGATTTGACCGGTTGGACCGTTGACCGTTGACTGTTGACCGTTGACCGTTGACTTTGACCAGTTGAACCGAAAACCGTTTTTCTTCGTTCGGACGCCGTTTGACTCGATTTTTCGTTCCGGTTTCAGATCCGGAGTCGATTTATTCATTCGAGGTCCAGAAGTCGTAGGTTCAGCATTGCTAAGGTGAGGGCTATTTCCAAACCGCTGTGCTTTGTTCGAGAATCCTAATTTACGAATAGTGCAGCACTGAATGTGATGTGTTTCAATGATCGAGTCTAGTTAGTTTGATTGCTTAAATTGGACATAGGAAGATAGATGATTAAACCCATTTGTTTGTCACATACTGTTAAATGTTTTTTTGTTATAAATATATATATATATATATATATATATATATATATATATATATATATATATATAAAGGAACTTCTGTATGGTGCCGCATTGTTTGAGGTAGGGGTGAGTGAGGGCAATGCATAATCGATCTGTTGCCCTCCACCTTAAGATCGATAAGCGTCCCAGGGGCGGTGTGAGTGGGCACTATCCCATGAGTTACCTCTGTGTGAGGGTGTGATTGGGCACTATCCCATAAATGATCTCGTTGAGGGTGTGATTGGCCACTATTCCTCCGTAGGAAAATTGTATGTTGATTGAGCACTGTAGGTGCTGTGTTTGCTCATATTTTGTACTCCATTATTTTGCGATTAGTTTTCTTGGCTGAGTCAGTGACATGCGGACTTAGCATCCCATACCTCACTGAGCGACTCCCCTGTTGCTCACCCCTCTTTCCCCATTTCAGGTGAGCCAGACGAGTAGTTATGACTTGATGAGTTGGGATGTGTCATTTTGGGATGGATTATCGTTTTCAGTATTCTATTTGAGACTTTTATTAAACAGTCGTGTTATCGACTTATGTGGATTTAGTATGTTTTATCGGATTTTTGCGCTGGTATTTTATAAAGAACTGGATGTTTATGGAAAAAGAGTTATTTGTTGTTAAAGTGATTTATGGTAACATGCCGTTCCCGAGAGAGGGTGAGACGGATATTACACGTGGCACGCCGTTCCCGAGAGAGGGTGAGACGGGTGTTACACTTCTTCTCAACTTCAACTTCAAACTTCCTAATGGGATGAAAGCAGATGAGATCAATATGGATGTCATGACGGGTCTTGCTATGCATAAGTCGCAGCATCTCAAGCTTGTTCCCGAGAAAGTGAACAAATAGTCAAATAAATCTATCACTGTGGTTATATAATATATGTTCTTATAGTTCATTTTGCTTCAAGGTTTGGTTTCTTTATTAAATGTTAGTCCTCTCTCTTATCTTTGTACCTTTCTCTTAATATTTTCATCAAGGAAGCAATTTACGATGATGTCTTTTGTGATTCTTATATGTATCGGTGGATGGCTACAAAATTTGAGGTAAATATGATTTAGTAGCTAAGCTTTGAAAGGGTAGACATTTCGGTTTATTTTTCAGGTTTGGTTCGGGTTTGGTTAATTCAGTTTTACAAAAACTCTAACTGAACTCAAACCAAAACTCTAGTTTTGTTTGGTTGGTCTTAATTCGGTTTAATTATTCATATCTAAGCAAGAAAGAGATGTCAATTTAATTATTTAAACAAACACCTATAAAAAAACTAGGTAAAAGAAACTAAGTACTCCAATCATTAAAACCAAACTTAGAAAAGAAAAAAAAAAAATGAAGAGAAAAAATCTAACCAAATCTTCAATTGTGAGATGAAAGTTAAAAGCATACAAACAAATCATATAATATAATAGGACAGTTCTTTTTCAAAATAGAGTGAAACACCCCAACCCATTTTTTTTTATTTAAATAAACTCATGTCTAGTGATCCCATACTCACTAAACACCTCAACACAATCAACGGGAAAGAGCATTAAAGTCTTAAAAATAAATCCAATAAAATAACCAATAGTTCAACAATAACAAATCTCAACTCAAAAATTTATGAAAAGCAACCTAGGTGAAAGTTCTATCTCTCTGAACTAACAACCTAGCAAAACAGACACAACAACGATGATCACAACACACGAACATCTAGATCATCCCCTCTTCCTCGCCACGATTCCACGTCACACTTTGCCTTTACCTGCATCACAACACGAATGAGATGCGTAAGTATTATCATAAATACTTAGTGAGGCAATCCTCCCAAGCAACAGGCTATACACACAAGCAATAGAAACAATACACAAAAACAGCAAACTCAAACAAACCAGACAACCAGACTTTCTGACGAACATGTGTCGATCGACACACGACCTCCGTGTCGATCGACACTCAGCCCGATTGGTGTCGATCGAAAGACACTCCCTGATCGACACCTTGCCCGATCTGTGTCGAACGACACCTTCCATTGGTGTCGAACGACACCAATCGCGCAGGCACTTTTCCAGCGATTTCCACATCGCGAATTCTCCTTCTCCAGTGCCCTAATTAGTCCAGCGACTCACACACAGGCCACACAAGGACCCAGCAAGGCAATCACGACCAAGCAAACACACAAAACAGTATAACTCATCAAATCAACACATAAACGGTTCACCCAAAGGATCTAATGCTCAGATAAGCCCTCAGTCATGCACTCACCTCTTCTCTGGAAGAAAACTGAACAAAACTGCACGAACACAGGAAGGAGAACGACCCCTACAAGCTTCTCAACGCACCACCGGACTTAGATCTCCTTCACCACTAGGAAATCTCTCAGAAACAGGCTCAGGAACTCACAGAAAGGCTCTCAGGAACTTTTCTCTCTAAAACTCTCTTGGAAAACGATAAAATGGCTGATGAAAGCCCTAGGTCGCATTCCCTGAACCTTATAAACGAGCCCATTAGGGTTTTCCTTCCCTAAACCGAACGAAATCGCACAATCGAAAGCCCAAAAGCCCAATTGTTGAAAACGTTAGTGTCGATCGACACACCCTAATGGTGTCGATCGACACGCTGAACCGAAACCTGGTTCGCGGGCGTTACAATTCTCCCCCACTAACATAGATTCGTCCTCGAATCTAGCTTAACACCTCTAATCCGCAAACTCTGAACAACCGAAACGTCGGTCCGCACTTTCTCCAATCCGACCCCTCCGGGTCCCAGCTTAGTCGATATACTCCCGACTTCCGCTAGTCATTGTTGCTCACGACTCCAATACTGCTCTCAGACCGCAGTCTTTGAGCATAAACCGCTACTCTCAGGCCTCGGCCTACGGTATCTCAGGTATCGAATGTATTATCCTCCCCGCTCACAGGTCAAAACCCAGAGTTGTGTCCGCTCACTATCAGCCACAAAGTCATCAAGTTCCGACACTTGGAGAAGATAATACTACAAACTCGCTGTCGGGTCGTCACCCTAAAGAGCGTGCTCTCGGATCGTCACCCGAAGCCACCGTACCCAACGCACTCTAAAGACACCAAGTCCCTCAAATACCGGTACCTCTGGAGCATACTCCGCTCCTCTCAAGTCATCAGGACACTCAAGTCCCGGAGCAACAATACTAACCGCTTTCGAGTACTCCCTCGAACTTTCCAAAAATAGAAATTCCACTTGAGGAAACTTTCCCTTTTTAGAAACCGCTCAATACATTCTTAAATAAGACAACTCAAGTCAAATCCAAGAAATACTCATCTTATTAATCTCAAAATGTCATAATCGTTACAACTCCAAACGAAAATACATAATGAAAGAAAAATAAGAACAACAACTCAAAACTCAAAAACTCCAAAAACTCTGAAAACTCTGAAACTGGAAACCAAGGATAGGCACTCAAGCAGCCGCCTGCTTCTCGAACCACTTCCCGAACTTTGCCTTCATCCTCGCCTCTGGCCCCCAAGTCTCCTCCGACACACCGTCGCAGTCCCACTGGACTTTGATCAAAGGAATCTTCTTCCGCCGAAGTTCCTTGATCCTCCTCTCAAGAATCCTCACTAGTCTCGCCTCCAAAGTCATGTTGGGCTGAAGATCCTCAGAAATCCTAGCCAACACCTGATCATCCTTGTGAAGACACTTCCTCAGCATCGACACATGGAACACCTTGTGGAACGCGCGCATGACCTCTGGCAACTCCAGCATGTATGCCACTGGTCCCACCCTCTCAACAATCTCAAACGGACCCATGTACCTCGGACTCAACTTATTCTCAGAGATAGACCTGTTCGGACCTCGCAACATAGCCATCTTAAGGTACACTCTATCCCCAACCTCGAACTCAAGCTCTCTCCTCCTCTGGTCAGCATAACTCCGCTGACGATCCTGAGCTTCCTTCATGTTCAGCTTCAGAACCCGAATCCTCTCGGAAGTCTGCTGAACAAAGTCTGCACCATATATGCTCCTCTCTCCCACTTGGGTCCAGTAAAATGGTGTCCTGCATGGCTTCCCATACAACGCCTCATAAGGAGCCATCTGAATACTCGCCTGGTAGCTATTGTTATAAGCAAACTCCACCAGACTCAAGTGATCAGCCCAATGACCACCCCAATCCAAGACACACATTCGCAACATATCCTCTAGTGTCTGGATAGTCCTCTCAGATTGCCCATCTGTCTGAGGATGATACGCCGTACTCAAATGCACCTTAGTGCCCATCTCTGCCTGAAAGGCATCCCAGAAAGCTGAAGTAAACCTGGGGTCCCTGTCCGACACAATACTCACAGGTACTCCATGCAACTTCACGATCTCGCTCACATACTTCTTAGCTAAAACCGCCACTCCATCGGTCTTTCTGAAGGCCAGAAAATGTGCTGACTTAGTCAGACGGTCCACGATCACCCAAATAACATCCTTGGTCCGTGACACAGGCAAACCAACCACAAAGTCCATAGTGATCATATCCTACTTCTACTCCGGAATGGGCAAACTCCGCAACAGACCACTAGGAACCTGATGCTCAGCCTTCACCAACTGGCAAACGTCGCACTTAGCGACCTAGTCAGCTACATCCCTCTTCATCCCAACCCAATGATAGTACCGCTTGAGGTCTCGATACATCTTGGTCACTTCCGGATGAATGGAAAACATGCTCGCATGAGCCTCTCTCAAGATCTCACGCCGCAACTCCTTATCCTTAGGCACGCAAACCCGCCCATGCACAAGGATAGTCCCATTAGCTGCGAACTGATACTCAGAGCCCTCTGCCTTAGAAGCCGCAATCAAACCTTTGTCCTTCTCTTGAGCCAACCACACTCTACTCAGAAGATCTGCATGATCCACAGCCTCCAACCCCAACGGCTCTCGGGTAATAGCACACAACCGCAAAGCACCAATCTCGCTCGCCAAGGCTTCCACTCTGCCCTGGAGCAGCCCACACGCTTACGGCTTAGTGCATCAGCAACCACATTAGCTTTACCAGGATGGTAAGCTATCTCCAGATCATAATCAGCCACCAGCTCCATCCACCGCCTCTGCCTCAGGTTCAGCTCTGGCTGAGTGAAGATATACTTCAAATCTCAACTCAAGAATTTATGAAAAGCAACCTAGGTGAAAGTTCTATCTCTCTGAACTAACAACCTAGCAAAACAGACACAACAACGATGATCACAACACACGAACATCTAGATCATCCCCTCTTCCTCGCCACGATTCCACGTCACACTTTGCCTTTACCTGCATCACAACACGAATGAGATGCGTAAGTATTATCATAAATACTTAGTGAGGCAATCCTCCCAAGCAACAGGCTATACACACAAGCAATAGAAACAATACACAAAAACAGCAAACTCAAACAAACCAGACAACCAGACTGTCTGACGAACATGTGTCGATCGACACACGACCTCCGTGTCGATCGACACTCAGCCCGATTGGTGTCGATCGACAGACACTCCCTGATCGACACCTTGCCCGATCTGTGTCGAACGACACCTTCCATTGGTGTCGAACGACACCAATCGCGCAGGCACTTTTCCAGCGATTTCCACATCGCGAATTCTCCTTCTCCATTGCCCTAATTAGACCAGCGACTCACACACAGGCCACACAAGGACCCAGCAAGGCAATCACAACCAAGCAAACACACAAAACAGTATAACTCATCAAATCAACACATAAACGGTTCACACAAAGGATCTAATGCTCAGATAAGCCCTCAGTCATGCACTCACCTCTTCTCTAGAAGAAAACTGAACAAAACTGCACGAACACAGGAAGGAGAACGACCCCTACAAGGTTCTCAACGCACCACCGGACTTAAATCTCCTTCACCACTAGGAAATCTCTCAGAAACAGGCTCAGGAACTCACAGAAAGGCTCTCAGGAACTTTTCTCTCTAAAACTCTCTTGGAAAACGATAAAATGGCCGATGAAAGCCCTAGGTCGCATTCCCTGAACCTTATAAACGAGCCCATTAGGGTTTTCCTTCCCTAAACCGAACGAAATCGCACAATCGAAAGCCCAAAAGCCCAATTGTCGAAAACGTTAGTGTCGATCGACACGCTGAACCGAAACCTGGTTCGCGGGCGTTACAATTCTCCCCCACTAACATAGATTCGTCCTCGAATCTAGCTTAACACCTCCAATCCGCAAACTCTGAACAACCGAAACGTCGGTCCGCACTTTCTCCAATCCGACCCCTCCGGGTCCCAGCTTAGCCGATATACTCCCGACTTCCGCTAGTCATTGTTGCTCACGACTCCAATACTGCTCTCAGACCGCAGTCTTTGAGCATAAACCGCTACTCTCAGGCCTCGGCCTACGGTATCTCAGGTATCGAATGTATTATCCTCCCCGCTCACAGGTCAAAACCCAGAGTTGTGTCCGCTCACTATCAGCCACAAAGTCATCAAGTTCCGACACTTGGAGAAGATAATACTACAAACTCGCTGTCGGGTCGTCACCCTAAAGAGCGTGCTCTCGGATCGTCACCCGAAGCCACCGTACCCAACGCACTCTAAAGACACCAAGTCCCTCAAATACCGGTACCTCTGGAGCATACTCCGCTCCTCTCAAGTCATCAGGACACTCAAGTCCCGGAGCAACAATACTAACCGCTTTCGAGTACTCCCTCGAACTTTCCAAAAATAGAAATTCCACTTGAGGAAACTTTCCCTTTTTAGAAACCGCTCAATACATTCTTAAATAAGACAACTCAAGTCAAATCCAAGAAATACTCATCTTATTAATCTCAAAATGTCATAATCGTTACAACTCCAAACGAAAATACATAATGAAAGAAAAATAAGAACAACAACTCAAAACTCAAAAACTCCAAAAACTCTGAAAACTCTGAAACTGGAAACCAAGGATAGGCACTCAAGCAGCCGCCTGCTTCTCGAACCACTTCCCAAACTTTGCCTTCATCCTCGCCTCTGGCTCCCAAGTCTCCTCCGACACACCGTCGCAGTCCCACTGGACTTTGATCAAAGGAATCTTCTTCCGCCGAAGTTCCTTGATCCTCCTCTCGAGAATCCTCACTAGTCTCGCCTCCAAAGTCATGTTGGGCTGAAGATCCTCAGAAATCCTAGCCAACACCTGATCATCCTTGTGAAGACACTTCCTCAGCATCGGCACATGGAACACCTTGTGGAACGCGCGCATGACCTCTGGCAACTCCAGCATGTATGCCACTGGTCCCACCCTCTCAACAATCTCAAACGGACCCATGTACCTCGGACTCAACTTATTCTCAGAGATAGACCTGTTCGGACCTCGCAACATGGCCATCTTAAGGTACACTCTATCCCCAACCTCGAACTCAAGCTCTCTCCTCCTCTGGTCAGCATAACTCCGCTGACGATCCTGAGCTTCCTTCATGTTCAGCTTCAGAACCCGAATCCTCTCGGAAGTCTGCTGAACAAAGTCTGCACCATATATGCTCCTCTCTCCCACTTGGGTCCAGCAAAATGGTGTCCTGCATGGCTTCCCATACAACGCCTCATAAGGAGCCATCTGAATACTCGCCTGGTAGCTATTGTTATAAGCAAACTCCACCAGACTCAAGTGATCAGCCCAATGACCACCCCAATCCAAGACACACATTCGCAACATATCCTCCAGTGTCTGGATAGTCCTCTCAGATTGCCCATCTGTCTGAGGATGATACGCCGTACTCAAATGCACCTTAGTGCCCATCTCTGCCTGAAAGGCATCCCAGAAAGCTGAAGTAAACCTGGGGTCCCTGTCCGACACAATACTCACAGGTACTCCATGCAACTTCACGATCTCGCTCACATACTTCTTAGCCAAAACCGCCACTCCATCGGTCTTTCTGATGGCCAGAAAATGTGCTGACTTAGTTAGACGGTCCACGATCACCCAAATAACATCCTTGGTCCGTGACACAGGCAAACCAACCACAAAGTCCATAGTGATCATATCCTACTTCTACTCCGGAATGGGCAAACTCCGCAACAGACCACTAGGAACCTGATGCTCAGCCTTCACCAACTGGCAAACGTCGCACTTAGCGACCCAGTCAGCTACATCCCTCTTCATCCCAACCCAATGATAGTACCGCTTGAGGTCTCGATACATCTTGGTCGCTTCCGGATGAATGGAAAACATGCTCGCATGAGCCTCTCTCAAGATCTCACGCCGCAACTCCTTATCCTTAGGCACGCAAACCCGCCCATGCACAAGGATAGTCCCGTTAGCTGCGAACTGATACTCAGAGCCCTCTGCCTTAGAAGCCGCAATCAAACCTTCGTCCTTCTCTTGAGCCAACCGCACTCTACTCAGAAGATCTGCATGATCCACAGCCTCCAACCCCAACGGCTCTTGGGTAATAGCACACAACCGCAAAGCACCAATCTCGCTCGCCAAGGCTTCCACTCTGCCCTGGAGCAGCCCACACGCTTACGGCTTAGTGCATCAGCAACCACATTAGCTTTACCAGGATGGTAAGCTATCTCCAGATCATAATCAGCCACCAGCTCCATCCACCGCCTCTGCCTCAGGTTCAGCTCTGGCTGAGTGAAGATATACTTCAAATCTCAACTCAAGAATTTATGAAAAGCAACCTAGGTGAAAGTTCTATCTCTCTGAACTAACAACCTAGCAAAACAGACACAACAACGATGATCACAACACACGAACATCTAGATCATCCCCTCTTCCTCGCCACGATTCCACGTCACACTTTCCCTTTACCTGCATCACAACACGAATGAGATGCGTAAGTATTATCATAAATACTTAGTGAGGCAATCCTCCCAAGCAACAGGCTATACACACAAGCAATAGAAACAATACACAAAAACAGCAAACTCAAACAAACCAGACTGTCTGACGAACGTGTGTCGATCGACACACGACCTCCGTGTCGATCGACGCTCAGCCCGATTGGTGTCGATCGACAGACACTCCCTGTGTCGATCGACACCTTGCCCGATCTGTGTCGAACGACACCTTCCATTGGTGTCGAATGACACCAATCGCGTAGGCACTTTTCCAGCGATTTCCACATCGCGAATTCTCCTTCTCCAGTGCCCTAATTCGACCAACGATTCACACACAGGCCACACAAGGACCCAACAAGGCAATCACGACCAAGCAAACACACAAAACAGTCAATAACTCATCAAATCAACACATAAACGGTTCACACAAAGGATCTAATGCTCAGATAAGCCCTCAGTCATGCACTCACCTCTTTCTGGAAGAAAACTGAACGAAACTGCACGAACACAGGAAGGAGAACGACCCCTACAAGCTTCTCAACGCACCACCGGACTTAGATCTCCTTCACCACCAGGAAATCTCTCAGAAACAGGCTCAGGAACTCACAGAAAGGCTCTCAGGAACTTTTCTCTCTAAAACTCTCTTGGAAAACGACAAAGTGGCTGATGAAAGCCCTAGGTCGCATTCCCTGAAGTTCAGGGCCTGAACCTTATAAACGAGTCAATTAGGGTTTTCCTTCCCTAAACCGAACGAAATCGCACAATCGAAAGCCCAAAAGCCCAATTGTCGAAAACGTTAGTGTCGATCGACACACCCTAATGGTGTCGATCGACACGCTGAACCGAAACCTGGTTCGCGGGCGTTACATAGAGTGTCACGTCAATCAATTAGAAAAATATTGAAAAAGTGGCACAGATTTGATTAATCGATATAAAGCATGAAACAACATCACACCTACCTCTAAAAGGGGAACTTTTACATGTACTTAATATTATTATCATCAACACGGCTGAACTTTATTGTACATTACTCTAATACTCTTCATCTCCTATAGACCCTTTAGTTTTTAGAATTAGTATAAATGAAAACATTTGAAGACAATGATTTATAAAAGAAAAAAACACACACACACACACATTTAAAGACTTCCACGTAAAAATAGACCTTCCTATATACAAGATGCATATATCTTAATAATTATCCTTATGAAAGACAAGTTTCACCGTGGAAGTTCATTAGTCCATAATCCTCTAAGTCTTCGCCGAAAGCTTTGCCATTCTCTTCAGAAAGTCAACCAAGAAATATAGCAGCAACGACATGGGATTAAAGCATATGGGGTTAGATTTTTTTTGTTTCTTTGGCTTGAAGGACAGAGGTTCTTGATGTCATCTCCATTGATCAAGTTGCAACGTGCAATGGAATGTTTTTCCAAGTGGGGGACGATGTCTTATACGTGACAAAGTAGATCTAGGAACTATGAAAGATTCCTAACAAAGATCTAACTGCAAGCAAGGTAACATATGCAAAAAAGGTCATATATCTATAGGAATATAATCGAGATCTTTTTGTATCACTAACTAGATTCTTGACAGTTCAAAGGATAATATAGCAACAATGATTATAATCCAAACTGAGATTGGCGAATCAACACTCCGTGTATATTACGCTCATGGTGGTAATACTTTAACCCAAAGAGTAAAAATCAAGCTACTTGTATGTTTACAGCTAGAGAAAGATGCTCATGATTCATGTTTCCGACAAATTAATAAGTGCTTTTACCTTTTTTCTTATTCTCCTAATCTAAATGTCACATTTGCGTTCTTTTTTTTCTTTAACCAAATTTGAGTTTCCTTTCTCGGAAATTTATTTGGAAATTTTGAATTATACAAACGCTATAATCTTAATGTTTAGAACTAAAAAGTTGCAAATTCTACACTAAAAGAGTAAGTAAAGAATCAATAGTCACATGATATAAGGATATACAACGAAGAACATGACAAATAGGAGTGATACATTATATTTATAGAATATCCCTAGTGAGGAAAAATGATTTCCAGCTACACGAACTATACACCAACACATCACCACACATGCAGACTATTTTAATGTCTCGCTAACTACACGAACTATTGGTATTACATACGAACATCCCCGTACTATCACCATAATCATTTCTAGATAATATAAATGTCTTGTTAACTACACGAAGTATTTCCATCAATTTTTTAAAAAAAAAATAATTAGAAATTGAAAAAATAACTAAAGTTAATTAGAAAATGAAAAAATAACTAAAGTTAATTAGAAAAAATAGCCTCACACTTTTAGTTAGAGCCATATACTTAGATTCAATAGTTGAGAAGGCTACCAACGGTTACTAGTATGTGAAACCTTTATTTTCCTTAGAAAAATGCCAAAGATTAATTCAAAATCTTAGCTGTGATTATGTAAGCAGATTTTGTCTATATAATGCGAGACAGAAAATTCCCATTTGAGTGATAAAAACAATTTGTTGATTGAGTGCATTAATTTAAATTGCTGGCAAAAAGTTCAATGTGATTACACAATATAGTTGAACCCAATAAGGTGAAGAAGCCTATGACTAGTAGTATTAGCCCATTCCTTAGGAGGATATGAAATGATTATAATCAGTAATCACCCAAAAAAAAAAAAAAAAAGTTACATAATATCACTTGTCGATTTTAGGTTTTCAGACCAAAAGTCTCAGATGCTATTCTTGATGATGACTTCTATATAAGCAATAATTTCAAAACAGAAAATAGCTTATTTTGGAAGCAAAAAGATTCGAAGGGATGTTGGAATCAACTTTATTCCCCAATTAATATTGGTGCTGTTCGTTTGCCTGCGGCTGTGGCGAACGCAGATAATGATGTTCGTTTCGTTGCCGCCGGTACCTGCGGCAGAACGCTGCGTCAAACGCGAGTCAATTGCTTTTAAAATTTCGATCGCCGATTTTATCCAGCGTCTGATGCTTAAAAGTTGCGGTATAAATGATAAATTACGAAAATACCCTTATTGTTTTGAAAGATTTACAAAATAACCTAAACCCTAAAATCAAAATTAACGCTGCTCTTGCCGCAGCCTCTTCTTCGTCGCGTCCAAATCTCTCTCTCGACGACGAAGCTTGATTCAAATCTCTCTCTCGACGACGAAGCTGGTTAAATCTCTCTCTCTCACTCTCTCTTTCTCTGTTTGGTCTGTGAGTGAATCGATCTGTTTTTGATTTGAGCTCATCGAAGATTTGATTATGGGTAGTTCTAGATCAGTGAGTGAATCGATCTGTGTTGTGGGCTGGTTAACTGCAAAAATTAGAGATGTTTTTGGTATAAATTCATATATCTCGACCTCTCAGTTTTTTCTGTGAGCTGGTTAACTGATACAGAACCACACGTGTGGCTCCGCACGTGAGAAGCTAAAGAATAATAAGGACGAATAAGAGGGTGACGCGTGGCAAGCAGAGTGAGGCTGGCGAGAAATGGCCGTCGCGAGCAGCCTATTTCATCATGCCTTTGTCATTTTTTTTGTCAATTTATCGATCAAATTGTAAACTCTTTGGAGATTCTGGATTTGAAAGTGCTAGGGTTCTCTCATCTTGAGAGCTAGCCTCGATTGGGTGTTTTTCATGAACATTGAATCGATTTATCTTGGTTTTGGTGTTGATTTGTGTTGATTGTTTTGTGATTCTTGTGATTTGGAGTTTGTCTGTAACATTAACTTCGACGAACACAAACTTTGCTTTGCAATTTAATTGCTGGGCCCATATGTAAATGTGTGTTCGTACTGCAATGGTGATGGTTCAGCTGTTTCTATGTCACTTCCTACTTCAGGTAATCATTTTGTATCATCTCTGTTAAAGGCATTGATCTGTTTTGTTTCTATTTTTGCAGGCCGCTGGTGCTTTGTCCATTAAAATTGGTGAGTTTTGTTAGGATTCGTGTTATATTTTGGCATTATTATTATGCATATT
>NW_003302490.1:11418-24006 GCF_000004255.2 Arabidopsis lyrata subsp. lyrata | reverse complement strand
GATTTTTTTTTTCTTTTTTATATAAAAAACATGTACTCTGTATATCAAATATTTTACCCTAATTATTGATATTGTGTGTGATTTATACATTTTGATTGAGCTTTTTTTAATGTTGTTTGTTACTTCCTCCATTTCACAATCTTAGATGTTTTAGAAAAAATATGCTTTCACTAAACAAAGAATAAACATGGTGTAATAGTGGTTATTTCATAATCCTTTTTGACTTCTGAAAAAGACAATAAGAAAACAAGACTTACCAGTTTCATGATTTATCTATTTCACCCAATTTCATAAATTGGGTATTTTATATTTGCTCTCAATAGATAACGTAAATGGTAGAGAAATTAAGGAGATGAGAAGGGTATTGGTTTGGACTTTGGAGTGAGTGTGAAGCTTTTACAATATTCAATATTATTTTTAATTTCTGTTTACAATATTTTCTCCAATAGAAAAAAGTATGAGAAATTCAGTTTCACCTTCCTTTTTGCTTTTAATTCAAGTCAATTGTTTGTCCACAGAAAACCATAATGTCTCCCCCTATTGGCTGTTCAATATCAGAGTCTTCTTTTTTATGGTTAAGAATTTGCTTTCATATATCATTAGTAGAAGCCTCTTATGAGGAAAAACATATATTAAGCAACATGATCATAGCTTTTTCTCATGTATCTTGTGTGTAGTTATATATATGATATAATTAAGAAAACATGAAATTAGGAAGAACAGAAGTTTGGTGTTAGACACCAACCATTTTTATACAAACAAAATAATAAAAAAACCTCATTATATCACCTTTGCATTTCATCACTCATCACATTCACAATTCTTCTCTCTCTCTCTCTCACACACATCAATATATATTTGTCTTTCTCTCTCTTCATTTGATAGATTTGAGAGGAGAGAGAGGGAGAAAAAAATGGGAGAGATGAAGAGTATGCAAATGGGTGTGATTGGAGCATTGTTTCTATCAGTTGCATCTTCTGTCTCCATTGTCATTTGCAACAAAGCTTTGATGACCAATCTTGGTTTCCCTTTTGGTAATTACTACTTTCCTCTTTATTACTTTGTGACAATATATGTTGTAAGATCTTTATCAAAAACCCGATTATTCGTCTTAGGATTGATCGTTTTTTTCGCTATGGTTTTGTTACAGCAACAACACTTACAAGTTGGCATTTGATGGTAACATATTGCACACTTCATGTGGCATATAAACTAAACTTCTTTGAGAATAAACCAATAGACGTGCGAACTGTTGTTCTCTTTGGCCTTCTCAATGGCATCTCCATTGGTCTCCTCAATCTCAGCCTCGGCTTCAATTCCATCGGCTTCTATCAAGTATATATATGTTCGACATACTTTTGATCCTTATTATGTAACATGTATATGATTGAAAAATTTGATGTTTGTCCATAATGGCAGATGACCAAACTTGCTATCATACCATTCACTGTTCTTTTAGAAACCCTCTTCTTCAACAAGAAGTTTAGGTGAACCAAACTTGCTATAAAACTATTTCGATATTTTCTACTGTTTACATATATAAATTATTTTTAAAAATGACATATTTTGGTTTTGCAGCCAGAAGATAAAGTTCTCTTTATTTTTGCTACTGGTTGGGGTTGGTATAGCATCAATCACAGATCTTCAGCTCAACTTTGTTGGCTCTGTTCTCTCTCTCCTTGCCATTGCCACAACTTGCGTCGGCCAAATTGTATGCTTTAAGTTTCATTAATCGATGTTTAATAGTTAACCCATAGTATGATTAATATGACTAATAAAATGTTGTGGTGAAGCTAACAAACACAATCCAGAAGAGACTGAACGTGACATCAACACAACTCCTATACCAATCGGCCCCGTTCCAAGCCGCTATACTCTTCGTCTCGGGTCCGTTTGTCGACAAATACCTCACTCGCCTCAATGTTTTCTCCTTCCATTACTCTCCCATCGTCGCGGTAATTTTACATCGTTAATTCTATTTATTGTCGATTGGTGTTAAAATATAATTAGAATCATAATGATGGATTAGTCCGGCCCATTTTGAGCTATGATTGTATCATAACATTCCTAGATGGGTACTAGAATTTTGTGAAATTTGACGATGATGAATCATGCAGGGGTTCATAACGTTGTCGTGTTTGATAGCGGTTTCGGTTAACTTCAGTACGTTTTTAGTGATTGGAAAGACATCTCCAGTGACATACCAAGTCTTGGGACATCTCAAAACGTGTTTGGTGCTCGCATTTGGTTACACTCTCCTCCACGATCCTTTCACTCCTCGTAACATCGCAGGAATCCTCATCGCGGTCCTCGGCATGCTTCTCTACTCCTACTTCTGCTCAGTTGCTTCTAAATCCAAACAAGCCTCCTCCGAGTCTACTTTTCTTGTACGTAACCACACAAAAATGAAAAGATAGAAGTAATGAGTCTTGAAAGTTTCTAAGTACTTTGGTTTTATTCCTTTTTTTGACAGGGGAAAGATAGAGATACGACGCCGCTTTTGGGTCAAGAAAAAGAGAACCATCATGAAGCCAAGAAATTAGACAAGCATTCTCCAGTGTGAATAATATAACTCTTTCTACATGTTTCGTCTCTATAATTCTGTCCCTTTTTTTGTTCATTCATTGATAATGTTTTTGTAATTGAGAAAACATTGAAATAGCCAGTGGGCATTTTCTCTTCTTTTTTATATTACATTACCTATTTCATTTTCCTCCTTTTTGGATATTACAAGGATAAAGTTATCTTCTCTCTAGTGGTTCTTTGGTTTATGTTAGTGTTTTTCAAATGATCAAATGATTTTTTTCTAGTAAGAAGATAGATTAAAATAGCATACTAAATAGAGTTTAAAATACAATTAATTTCAAACTGGTTTTTGACATTTCGGTGATTAATATGTGATTAGAAAGTTTTTGAGTTTATGGAAGAAAATGATGGGCGATTTCTAGGATACTAGGAACCATAAATTTCTAATAATTGAAATGCTTTATACTCTTTTTTCCTTTCCATAAATTTTTCAATAAAATATTATACTTCTTTATAATCTATATTTATATCTATGCATATTGACATATTGTTATATATTACATGTGCGTGATACGTCTAACGTCCCGAGAATTCATCCTCTGTTCACATGCTAGGCTTATGTGAATGATAAGAATATGATAGATGGTTCATTGAAGGTGGGTATGCAAAATACAATCCTCTGAATTTAAAAAATGGTAGATATAAGCTAATGATATAATTATCATTACATTGAAATTTTTGAAATCAATCTACAAATAATGGATGCGCCGAATTATTTTTTTTTTCTTTGTCTCCGTCCTTGTTCAGCAGGCCCGGCCCAGAGGACAAGCCTCTGAAGCCACTGATTCAGGCCTCAAAGTTTTGAGGGACTTTTCAAAAATAATTTTGTTCATACATATAGTTATAATCTGAATTGTTCTCTAAGACCTTTTAAAGAAATATTGTGGGCCTTTCCTATACAACTAGATACCTAAAAGCTGAAGTAAAAAAAAAAAAAAAAAACGATGCTGCATATATGTGAGTTTTTCTTACAAGTGAAAATCATAGGATTTAAGGTTAATTGTTAGTTTTGCTTTCGAATTTGTTGTTTTTTCCTTTCGTTTTTGTCAAATTAGTAAAATAGAGATGCAAATCTAATGATTTGTTAAATTCCAATTTTAAATGGATCGATTATTGTTCAAATGATTTGTTAAATTCCTTTGTTAAGCTATGAGACAAACACCGAAACACTTCCACCAAATTTCAAATCCGTTTGTATTAGAAAATTGTCACAGTTCAAAGTTTTATATAGTCATATATATCTTATAGCCACGAACAGAGAATACTTGATGTATCTTGATTTTTGGTTTGGTTTTGGACTTTGGTTAGAATTTAGAAACCTTTGATATCATGTATATTTGTTGGAAAAATTGCCCCTTTTCTTTTGGGCATAGTTTCCAGAGATTTGTTTTCGAAAAACATTGCCAAGTCATAACTTTTATCAAGATTTTGACAAAGTTGTCAAGCCCTTAGTCGACACTCAAGACCCCTGACATTAAAAGAGCCAGCGCTTTGTACATGCTATAAACCATATGTAGTGGAGTAAATGTGTCAAAAAACAACAGAACCATTATTTGATCATTTGGTGTATTGAGAGGATATGTGGAAAGTTGATTTGCTTAATTTCAAAGGAGTCTTAAAACCTACAGAGTCAATGGGAGGAAGAGAATTACCTTAGAGGGACATGTTCCGAGCAGCAGGTGCCCATTCCTCCACCAAAATGTCAAAACCAGCTACCGCCTCAGATGGTATGTCATCAAAAGAGGTCCAAATTCTGAGGTTCAGTTACAGAGATAAAAGTCTGGTCATCAAGTTGTAAGAAATATTTCAGAATGTAAGAAATATTTCATTTCTCTATTATGTGGTCGTATAGTCGTCGTCGGTTTTCTATCAGAATTGTTATTCCGTAATGTATAATTAGTAACCTAAACGAGTTTTCCGCTCATGGACAAGTGGCGAATATGCAAGAGCATACGCATTAAAGGCGAACGACAAATGTCACAGAATGGCGACATGCGTCGCATAACGGCGACAAGTCTCGCGGAACGGTGGCAAGTGTCGCATAAAGGCGACAAATGTCAAGGAGTCATGACAAGTGTCACGATTACGATGTGCATGCGCGACAAGTGTCGCGATCATGATGCGCATGCGTGACAAGTGTCGCAATTACGACATGTGTCGAATTCCTACGCTTCCACTTGTCACACATGCCTCCGGCTCTACTTTGATGGACGGTCGAGATCAATCCGGAGAAAACCCTAAAAGCGGATCTTGGTCCTCTCTCCACCTATAAATACAAACCTTTAGTCCATCATAAAGGAAGTTCCAAAATTTGCAACACTTAGAGAAAACGTTTGTAGGCCAGGGGAGAGAAACCGAAACTCCGACCTTAAGTTTAAAGCTTTAGTCTTCTATTCAGGAAACCGTTCAGGAAGACTTTTTCCGCTGCAATCACTACAAAAAAAGCTCACATTGATAGCACTGTTTTATAGCACGATTTTCGAAACTGCTATCGAAGATAAAGTTGTAATTTGGTTTTGATATTATAGCAGTGCATAAACGCTAAGATATAGTTTTAGTAAGCGGGAAACTTTTTTCACTTACTCCGCCAATTACTTAGCCAATTTTTCACTTTTTCGAGCTCTTTTCTTATTTTCTCCTTTTTCTTTTGTTCTATCTCTTTTCATTTCAACACTTGCTCGAAAACCCTCAAGCTTAACAATTCTGCCCTAAAATTTCTTATACACACTAACTCCATCATCTAGCCACAAATTAAACCCTCAAGCTTAACACTTCTGCCCTAAATTCATAGCCGCTAGCTGTGTAACTTACCGTCGGCCCTAATTTCAGATCTATTTTCCGGATAGAACTCTGATTGAAGGCATGTGTATCTTACTCAATTGATTTATTTCTTCTATTGTACTTATTTCTTTTGATTCGGTGTCGTGACAGTTCTATAAAGTTTCGATTTTGGTTTAACTGTGGGGAACGGAGATCTGTTAGGAGACAAGGTTTGATAGAATCGGCGAGGTTTCTGAGTTGTGCGAGTAGCGGACGTGTGATGAGGGAGCCGTCTATGCTTGTGAGGGAGGCTGCGGCGGAGCAGCTCGAGGAGAGGCAGAGCGATTGGGCTTATTTTAAGCCTAGACATTCACGGTCTTTGTCGGCGACTTTACAGCCTAGACATTCACGGTCTTTGTTGCAAACATCGTCTTTCTTCTCATTTGATTCATTGCCGCTATTAAATTCAGCCGCCGATTTTGGTGTTGATGGAGGAGAAGTTCCGTTTTGGTGTCGATTGAGGTTTAAGATTGGTCTAATTTGGTGCAGGAATAACCGAGAGAAGGCTTTGTACAATTGAGATGGAATCAAAACGATTGGTTTGGCGCAATTCCAGGAGCGTTGAAGGAGCTGCAAGTGAGTTCATTTTGAATTTTCAATCCTATTCTTGTTTAATATGTAGAAATTTGATTGGTAGAACGATGCCACAAAGTTCTTGTTCGAAAGGCGCTGGAAGTGATTACAAGTTTATAGATGGATGGAATTTGTATGCCTTGATTTCACGATATCTTTCAAATTGTTTCTAATCGTGCATGTTATTTGGTATTATGGATTGCAGATACTATAACTCACTTCCACCAATAACCAAGGTTTTACATGTTTCAGTTGATTGATAATGTGCATGTTGGTCTAAACGATTCTCTTTTACTTTGCATTCTTCTGTTGGATTGTGGCTTATGTGTTTTGTTTTCCTTGTTGTTCATTTTTTTTCCAGACCTTCATAAAAGGGATTTGACTGAATGGGAGGAAATTCAATGAAGATGTTGCAAATTACGTGTATGTTTGATTTTTGCAATCATATTGTTGAAAGTTTTCTTTGTTTTTATATCGTGTAAAGAGTTTATGCATATTGTGATAATTAGATATAAGTTAATAGATCTCAGATTGGCTGGCCTGCAACTGCTCATTGGGCTGTTTCAAAATAGACAAAGGTAAGTTTGTTTTCTTTCTTTTGACTTTGTAATTGAATTCGATGAGTGTCTCTACTTTTCCTATTTTTCTTCAACATCGTGACCCTTGACTGACTAAATATTTTTCCATGGAGCCGAGTGTTGATAATCAATTTGTGTATTTGCAGGAGTTAAAGTGAAGCCAAGAAAGTCGTTTACTCTTAAGGCTACTAAAGCAACAAGAATACGAAGACGTCACCTGTCCCATCTTAATATACATGGGTAAGTTTGTTACTTCTAAATTAGTACTTGTATAGTTCTTTTTGACTTGACTGATCTTTGGCTTATGCGACATTGGGGCATGAAATTAAATCTAGGGTAGTCAGACAAAAAATATCATCTTAGGTCACCACAACAATCACTCTTATGTATACTAGTATGTGAATTATCTAAACCAAGTTGACATAACATCTTCTACCTAATTTTCTTATCTGACAATATTTCTCACTTTTTATGTCAAATTATATGCAGCCAATGCAAGAAGATGAGCAAGCTTGGATGGGTTATATCTCAAGAAGTTAGTTTATCCTTATGATGTTAGTTTTATTTTGGTTAAGACTTAGGTATACTTTCAATGTTAATTAATATAATGATTGGTATGATGTTATGTAAACATTGTTCAAAATTTATGAAATATTAAAGTTTTTCTATCCAATTAAATAAATTCTAAAAACAGGATTCAAATATAAGAATTATATAAATCAAATTGTAAGAAAAAATTGGAAAAATTCATAAATTGTTATGAACAACTAAATAATGGCATTAAATTATTGCTATGAAAACGTAAATAATAACACTAATAAAGTGCTATTGTATATGAACATACTATAGAAGACAAAATTAATGCTATCGTAGGTGGGGCATCTACCATAGCTGCCGAGATCATAGCAGTTGTAATTTCGCTATGTATTACCTACGATAGCAGTTTTTCCGCGCTATCAATATACGTTTTTCTTGTAATGAATGAAAGGAGGTATTCCACTAACCCTCTTTATGTTTCTATTAAGTGATTAATTCAGATGTTTAAAGATCTTGGGGTTAATGTAAGTTTACACTTACATGTGGTATCAGAGACACAGATCTAAACATCTGTTTAATCCATTAAGTTTAATAGATCTATAGTTTTAAATATCATAAAGTAAGAGATCTGGAAGTAAAGAGCTTTTTCCATATCTGAATTATGATTATTTTATAGTTTATTTTGCAATTAGTATTATATGCATTTTTTAGAGTTTTTTCGAATTATGGTTTATCGAAGATTCCATTTTATGCATAATTGTTTTGTTCATTATTAGAACAAAAATCATTGTTTTATTTAGAAATGCATATTAAGGGTTTAGATATCACCACAGTGACTTTACCCTATTATGAATTTGCATATTCGATCTATTTATGTTATAATTAGTTACCCACAGGTAGACTATAAACATGAAATATGATTGAAAATTAATGAAGTGTATGTATCTGTGAAGCCTAAGCATATCCACAGATAACTTAGTCTAAGTAATTCAATACATCACTCATTAGCGTATTTAGAATATTATGACTTTAATGAATTTATGGTGACTACCCACAGGAGCGCCATAATTTCTTATTGTATTATTCAATTAATGTAATGTGTTGCTTATGTTTTAGAACTTCTTTAAAACTTGTTGTATCTCTAAATTGCAGCATTAATTCATGATGGCTTGTCATCCATGGTCTCAAATGTTCCGATCCTCAGTGGTACCAACTTCTCAGAATGGAAAGAGAAAGTTGAGTTCACATTAGGAGTACTGGACTTGGATTTGGCACTTCGTGAAGAGGAACCAAATCCAATAACGGAGGACAGTACTGAGGAAGAATGTATTTTCCATAAAGATTGGGAAAAATCGAACAGATTGAGCATTATGTTTTTAAGGATGACAATTGCTAATAACATCAAATCTTCCCTCACGGTTGCTGAAAAAGCTAAAGCTTATCTCGCGGTCATTGAAGAGAGGTTTAAGACTGCAGACAAATCCCTTGCTGGGAAACTTATGGCAGATCTTACAACCATGAAGTATGATGGCACAAGGTCTATGCATGAACATTGCATTGAAATGACCAACCTTGCGGCTAAGCTAAGGAATTTGGGAATGAGTGTGGATGATTCATTTCACGTCCAGTTTATCCTAAATTCCTTACCTCTTCAGTATGGACCATTTCAGATCAATTATAATGCTAGGGACGAAAGGTGGTCCAGTAATGAATTGAATATTAAGTTGGTCCAAGAGGAGACTAGGCTTGGTCGTGAAGGTATTAAAGTTGCCTATTATGTCCAAGAAGCTGGAATTAAAGCTGGGAAAAGGCATCAAGTAGGTCATAAAAGAGCACCACCCAGAAGTAATGATTCCACCAAAGCTAATGAGAAGAAAAAGGCAAAGAAAGATGACCGATGCAATTTTTGCAAAAAGGCTGGTCACTTTCAGAAAGATTGTCATAAAAGAAAAGAATGGTTCGAAAAGAAAGGTAACCTTATGGGTTCAGTAAGCTTTTTCGAATCAAATCTTACTAATGTTTCTTCTAAAACTTGGTGGATTGATAGTGGTGCTAATGTACATGTAACCAATTCCTTGCAGGGATTCCTTACGATCCAGAATATAAATCCAAGTGAAAACTACTTATTTATGGGAAACCGAGACAGAGTGCCAGTTGAAGCTATTGGCACTTATCGTCTCATTATGGATAGTGGATTTTGTTTAGATTTATTTCAAACATTGTATGTTCCATCTATTTCCCGTAATTTAGTTTCATTAAGTAAACTTGATTTAGCTGGTTTTAAATCGACTCAAGGAGATAGTTGTTTCAATTTATTTCTGAACTCTAATCGAATTGGTTCTGGAATAGTAGTTGATGATCTTTATATGTTAATTTTGGCTGATCAACATTTTGAAACACATCTCACCCTGCAAGATAAAAGTGGACTTAAACGTAAAACATGTGGAAAAGATTCGTATTACTTGTGGCATAAAAGACTCGGACACATTTCAAGTGAAAGAATTAAAAGATTGGTAAAAGATGGAGTCATTCCGAATGTTGATTTGGTAAAATCAACAATAAAAATAGAAAAATATAAGTTTTGGGAGAGAAATGAAGATGGAAAACTGTATTGGAAAAAACAGTTAGAATTTCAGTAAACACTAGATATACATTCCCTCCATTTCAAAATATAAGATATTTTAACTAATAGCATGCAGATTAAAAAATATTCAATTTTAAAAAATTTTATTTGAACTTCTATTAAGTTTTGTACTTAATTTTAATATGACCCGAAAGAATAAGTTATTATAGGATGTTAATTATTATTCTTATTATCGACTTAACTCTATAATTTTAGATTATGTCTCACTCAGTCATTGGCTCTCGAAAAAAAAAAAAAAAAGTCATATAGGATTATTGTTAAGGGATGTTGTGACCCACAACATCCCTTAAAAATATTTTATTGTGAAGAAAATCAAATAAATAAACATATATATCACAAAAAAAAAACTCTTGGAGCTTGATCACATTCACATACAGAAACTACTTATACTAAGTTGACTATTTCAATACGATTTGAGAGTGAAAAAAATTGGCTAAAGAAAGTGAAACCAATCCAAAAAGTTATGTAGAAAACAAGTTAAGACAAAATAGTAATTGTGAAAAATAAGCATTCGAGTTGATTGAGAAATTTGTAAGAACGTATCACAGTATCGTTGGCCAAAATTGTAGTAATTTGTAGGAACAAGTCATCATCATATAAATTTGTTTAAAACACAAATATGATGAAGATTGAAGACCATTTCTCTTTTTTTTGTTAATCTCCGATTTTTTCGCTAGGCGCTAGGCCCAATCCGAGCATCAAACATTGAGAAGTGACCTCAAACAAACAGGAGCGGACCACAGTCAAAAGCGAAAAATGTTTTTTAAAAGCTAGGAAAGAATGCAATGAATCTTCGAAATGAAGACCATTTCTCATTTATTAATTTTTCTTTTTTTCCTTTTTTGTTATTCGTAACTTGCAAGTCTCACAACCACTAGTTTTAAGGGAAAGTTTCATTACCAATTATCTTTGTAGGTCCATAACATTAAAATGTTATACATATACTATTCATGGAAAAATAAAACAACATGGACAACGTATGCCTGAAGCCTGATTGTTGAAGAAGGAAGTAGTGTAGAGATTTCTGAAAGCCAGAAAGTGGTTTGGGCCTCGATGAGTTTGGTTTGGGCCACATTTAAAAGAAAATTACATTTAGAGATAGTGGTGAGAGATAGGGAGGGAACCAACCATTGTATTCACCTCCTTTATTTGTAGCCAATGATTGTGCCATATCACATAATACTTAAACAAAATTAAAAAATTAAACAAACAAATAAAACAAAATTAAAAAATAAAATCATTAACAAAAAGATTGATTTAGTTAACGCCGTCGTCTCTTTGTCGTTTGTGTTAGCATTAATAAGTTAGGGTTTCGATTGTAGGTTCATTAAAATTTATACGAAGCTTCCACGGCCATTGAAATTTGTAGGTTCATTAAAATTTCTAATGAATATTTGCAACCTTTTGCTGAAATTTGTCTGGATGAACACAAAGTGTTGCTTTCCTGTAAGCTCACTTTACGGCTGCTGAAGGTATGACTTCTGTTAATGGTAAAGGTTGCCACTGTCGTTGCTTTTGGGACCGAGGATCTAGTTCATAACACACAAAAACAAAAACAAAAACTTGATTTTGAGAAAGCTCTTATTTTCTAACTTTGTTCTCTACGTTGTTCGGTTAGGAAACGTTACGTATTGTAGTGTTGAGAGTAATACTCTTATACCACTTCAAACTGAGAAGCAATTATATGAAAAGATCTGGAGAATTGTGATCCTAGAAGATGAAGATCATAAAATTGCCATGGAAACCGTTGTCGCCGTCTTTTCCAGATCTTCACGTTTCTTCAAACGATGACGACGTATCAATGGCCGTGGAGGCTTCGTATAAATTTTAATGAACCTACAAATCGAAACCCTAACTTATTAATGCTAACACAAACGATGAAGAGACAACGGCGTTAACTAAATCAATCTTTTTGTTAATGATTTTATTTTTTAATTTTATTTTTCTGTTTGTTTAATTTTTTAGTTTTATTTAAGTATTATATGACATGGCACAATCATTGGTTACAAGCAAATGAGGTAAATACAATGGTTCACTCTAGAGATGAACCCAAGAATGGTTCCAGGGAGGGTTAAGATGAATCTGAACAGGAAGGGAAAAGATATCATGAAGAAGAAGAAGACGAGAGTTCCCTGCAATTTCTGCGAATTCTCCAGCAGCAGGTAGATCTCACCGTAATCACAAACTTCGATTCTTATGTTTCTGGATTAGCGATTACTGGGCTTTGTTGGATCTCGACATGATTAGAATAATCACGAATGATTTTTTAGTAAACTCGATATGTAAATTTTCGCCAATAGTATACGCTTTAAGCTTAAGACCGTCTTTAACCTTTTTCCAGATACGGATTTGACCAAAGTCTACAGGATCAAGAGCAAGGATACGAAATAAGTGGTATGTATGTAATATCTGCACTGTCCTTCGCTTGGCAACAATTTTTCTCATCATCATATGAATTTCTAAGTATAAGCTGCCTCTATGTTCTGCTTCAGCTCGGAACAAGTCATGAGTCTGCGATCCCTGATCCAGGAGGAGAAGGTAGAGACGACGATGGAGCTGCACTGAGAGCAAGACTACAAGTCATGCGAGAGCCAGCGCACTGGAAGACCAACCAGAGGAACTATCAGGGACTTCCTCTCTATTATTGAATGCTGTCACATTTTGTTTGACTATATTCCAGATAAGATATGCCACTAGACCAAGTTGAAGCAAACAGGTAAGGTTTTTAACTCATAAATTAGCTAGTTCAGTTAGATTTACCCTTTCCAGTCTACTACCATGATTTTGCAGAAGAAGATAAGCTGAGGATGTTGCTACGAGTATTCCAGTTCCCTCTACTAGCAGTAAACG
>NW_003302490.1:0-10885 GCF_000004255.2 Arabidopsis lyrata subsp. lyrata | reverse complement strand
TGACATTAATATCAAATCTCTCATTTCTCGCCTCTTTAAATAAATGTCATGGATGTGTGTAGAATCTAGATCATCGAATCGTTGTCTGAGAGCACTTTTTGGCGAATTATTCCCACCGCCTTTTTAGCCGTAAAATTTAATAATTAGCTTTGGATGTTTGTGTCTCTAATTTAGTCTTTTGATCTTTTCTATACTAATTTGTCTGCAGTCTTAAACCTCTCTTCAATGGCCGCGAGATAAGCTTTAGCTTTCTCAGCAACCGTGAGGGAAGATTTGATGTTATTAGCAATTGTCATCCTTAAAAACATAATGTTCAATCTGTTCGATTTTTCCCAATCTTTATGGAAAATACATTCTTCCTCAGTACTGTCCTCCATTATTGGATTTGGTTCCTCTTCACGAAGTGCCAAATCCAAGTCCAGTACTCCTAATGTGAACTCAACTTTCTCTTTCCATTCTGAGAAGTTGGTACCACTGAGGATCGGAACATTTGAGACCATGGATGACAAGCCATCATGAATTAATGCTGCAATTTAGAGATACAACAAGTTTTAAAGAAGTTCTAAAACATAAGCAACACATTACATTAATTGAATAATACAATAAGAAATTATGGCGCTCCTGTGGGTAGTCACCATAAATTCATTAAAGTCATAATATTCTAAATACGCTAATGAGTGATGTACTGAATTACTTAGACTAAATTATCTGTGGATATCCTTAGGCTTCACAGATACATACACTCCATTAATTTTCAATCATATTTCATGTTTGTAGTCTACCTGTGGGTAACTAATTATAACATAAATAGATCGAATATGCAAATTTATAATAGGGTAAAGTCACCGTGGTGATATCTAAACCCTTAATATGCATTTCTAAATAAAACAATGATTTTTGTTCTAATAATGAACAAAACAATTATGCATAAAATGGAATCTTCGATAAACCATAATTCGAAGAAACTCTAAAAAATGCATATAATACTAATTGCAAAATAAACTATAAAATAATCATAATTCAGATATGGAAAAAGCTCTTTACTTCCAGATCTCTTACTTTATGATATTTAAAACTATAGATCTATTAAACTTAACTAGATATTAACCCGCGGTACACCGCGGGTCTATAATTTTATTAAATAATAATAAAATTAATTTTTTTTTAAGATGATCTATAGATATATGCTATTGTTTTGTTTGATTTAAATGTATGGTACACACGATATTTTATAACTAAAGATTTAAAATTTGAAGTTTTATTTGTTTTGTTAATATTATTTGTTTAGTTTTGTTTAGTGTTTAAGATTGTATAGTTATATTTTGATTGTTAATTATAGGATTTCACCTGTAGTATATCATACTGTATTAATATCGACCCCAAATCCGTCCGACCATATAACTCTGTCCCGTGAAATCTACATCATTTTGTCATTTTCCAATAAAATTCAAATATTTCTAATATTCGAAACTTCATTTAATATCGACCCAAAATTCATAATAGTATTTTGATTGTTATATCTAGGATTTCACCCGTAATATATCGTCCCGATTAATATCTTTTGTAAATATTTATAATGTTTAAATTTCTTATAAATTATTATAAAATTCAACTATTTAATATTTGAAACTTTATAAAATTCCTAATATTATAAATATTTAAAACTTTTTATAAAAATAAACTTTTTTAAATGTTTAAATAATTATAATATTTTACTTTTAATAAAGTTTAAATGTTTATAATAATTTGAAACTATTTAAAAGTTTCAATAAAAAATATTAGAAAACATTAAACATGAAATACATTGGATAAGAAAATAAATTTTTTTGGGTGGGGTTGTTAACCATATAAAACATGTAATTGTTGTAAAAAGTTTTTAAAAGATTAGAAAAATTACACTTTCCAACCAAAAACTCGGATCCACAGGTTTTAGTAAAAGTATATTCATTAAAAACAATTAAAATTCATAACATTAGAATAATGAAAATTAAGAATAAGAACTTTATTTTATTAACAAATTCATTTCCTTTATACGTTAAAGAAAAAGATTTTAATAGAATGGACTTGTTATGTTAGCCTATAAAAGAAAATCATTTACAAACATTATGAGGAAACATGAAATTATGAAAATGTAAAAAAATACTGGACATTAAAAAAAATTCGTATCTGAAGATAAGAAGAATGACTAACTAACCTTTTAATGCATACCTTATTTGATAGTTTCTTTGGAGACGGAGTTGATGATGTCCATAATTTCCAAAGATCTTAAAATCGAAAGCTGCAACATAAGAAAAGTAGGTGACAATTAATTTTTTAAAAGAAAACAAACGTGAAATATAAAATGTACTAAGAACATTGTTTAAAAGAAGCCATATAAATCTCTATTACGAAAACGTTTAGTATTGTGGATCAATGGTTGAAAAGATCTTTTTTTATATAGATGAATGAAAAGTACTCGAGAAGTTTAGGTTTGATCTAAAAATTAAAACAATTTTGCAAATATTGGAAAATTAAATATTTGATTCCTAATATATTCGATTTTGTATTATCAACTGAATAACGTCTATATGCATGGTGGGATTTATGAATGAGGAAAGCTAATTAAAGATATTTCCATTTGTTTTAGGAAGTTTGTTGAATAATATCTAAACGAAACAAAAAAAAATTTTTAAAGATATTTTATGAGAAATAATATATTCGCCAATTTGGGTTGGGGATCAAGTATATGAAAATCTCGTAAATATTATATGTTATATTTATTACATATACTAATTTTCACATTGTAGTTATTTAAATCAAAGAATTTAATGAGTTAATTATGGAATACAAAATATCTATGTAAATCAAAAAGTTTAAAGAACCAATAGCGCTGGAATTGATTTTTTTGCTATAACGATTACTCAAGCATTTAAGTAAATAAAGATATTTCGTTATGATTTTTCAGCATATTCGAATTGTTGATTATTTCGAAATTTAAGGATGTTTAAGAAATCATGATTGTTGTGCTGGATTTCCGATTTCATAAATTTTGATTAGAATTAAAAATAAAAGATTTAGTATTTAGATAAGGAATATACTATAATAAGGATTATTAGTACTCGAATATATTAGGAATATTCGTATTGTTAGTTTATTTAATTCAAAAATTATAATTTGCGGATCTAAAGGAAGATCTTCTCGAGATTTTAGGCATATAATCGAGATTTTAGTAACAAACTGTGATCACATTAAATTTTCGAAAGATTTGTGTCGAAATTGTTAGAAACAAATTAGGATAGATAATGTTTGGTTAGTATCTTTTTAATATTTTCAAATCTTTAGAATTAAACTCATTGACATTATATTGTTGAATTTATTTTTTAAAAATGACGTACTATTAAATAAAAAAATAAATAACTAACTATTTTCATTTGATGGTGTAGACAAATTATTATTACTATTTATGTAATTTAATTACAAATAACAAATATTAATTTTTATAACAAAACAAATTATTTTCGTAATAACAATTTTTCCCCAAATCAATCTTTTACAAAATATTTATTTTAATCACATATTCTTTCTATATAGAAATAAATAGTTAAATAATTATGGTTAGAAGTAGATAAGGTAAATAACAAATATGGTTAGTTTAGATATATTATATATATTTCTAATTTAGGTGTTAATTAAGAATTAATGTCGTTTTTATTACAAATTTCCTTAAATTTCTTATTCTAGATCCGAATAGAGTTAAACCCGGGTAAAACCCGGATCCAAAAGACTTTTTGCAAAAATCCCCTGTAAAAATGTATATGTAGATGGATTAAACAGATGTTTAGATCTGTGTCTCTGATACCACCTGTAAGTGTAAACTTACATTAACCCCAAGATCTTTAAACATCTGAATTAATCACTTAATAGAAACATAAAGAGGGTTAGTGGAATACTTCCTTTCATTGCAGCGGAAAAAATCTTCCTGAACGGTTTCCTGAATAGAAGACTAAAGCTTTAAACTTAAGGTCGGAGTCTCGGTTTCTCTCCCCTGGCCTACAAACGTTTTCTCTAAGTGTTGCAAATTTTGGAACTTCCTTTATGATGGACTAAAGGTTTGTATTTATAGGTGGAGAGAGGACCAAGATCCGCTTTTAGGGTTTTCTCCGGATTGATCTCGACCGTCCATCAAAGTAGAGCCGGAGGCATGTGTGACAAGTGGAAGCGTAGGAATTCGACACATGTCGTAATTGCGACACTTGTCACGCATGCGCATCATGATCGCGACACTTGTCGCGCATGCACATCGTAATCGTGACACTTGTCGCGACTCCTTGACATTTGTCGCCTTTATGCGAGACTTGCCACCGTTCCGCGAGACTTGTCGCCGTTATGCGACGCATGTCGCCGTTATGCGACGCATGTCGCCATTCCGTGACATTTGTCAATCGCCTTTAATGCGTATGCTCTTGCATATTCGCCACTTGTCCATGAGCGGAAAACTCGTTTAGGTTACCAATTATACATTACGGAATAACAATTCTGATAGAAAACCGACGACGACTATACGACCACATAATAGAGAAATGAAACATTTCTTACAATCTGAAATATTTCTTACCTTCTCCCACTTGGTCGTTAGTACAGTCCATTATAGTTTTTCTAGTCAGAAAACATAAGGCCGGCGTAATATGTTATTCCTTTTCTTTTATTTGGTCATCATAATTGTCTTAGCCAATCCGATAATCAATGAGAGTCATGGCGGGCACATATTATTTTGCAACATGATTCTTTCCATGTACCACTGCATTGACTACTTTAATAGCTAGACCATAAAGTTATCGTAATGGTCCCTTTTATGTCTTTAAGTACTGACTCATTCTGTTATCATAATTTCCAAAACAATAATGTGTACACATTGGAAAACAGAATATATATAAAAGATGTAAAAGTCATAATGAGCTCAAATAATTTTCAAATATAGGCAATACATAATCAAACAATTTAACTAACGCTATCCTCAAGATCCATACTTTCCGTATGTTTCATAAAGGTCTTAGGCGGTAATGCTTTCGTAAATATGTCTGCGACCATAAGTTCAGTGCCTATATGCTTAATGACAAACTTTTCTCTTTTAACATCTTGCTTAAGTGATAGATATTTAAGGTCCATATGTTTGGAGCCTTTGGATATCCTATCATGCTTTGAGAAGAAGATTGCGGCTTGATTGTCACAATAAAGAGTTAGAGGCTTGTCAATAAAGCTCAAAGCCCCAAACTCAGACACGAAATTTCGCAACCAGGTTCCTTGAATAGAAGCTTCATAACATGCGACATACTCAGCTTCCATGGTGGACGTGAAAATTAACTCTGACTTTTGGCTTTTCCATGATATGGCACCTCCACCAAGGAGATACGCATAGCCAAGAGTACAATGCCTAGAGTCACGGCATCCACCAAAATCTGAGTCTGAAAATCCAACCATCTGTGGATGAGTTGATTTTCTATATGTCAGCATGAAATTTCTTGTTCCCTTTAGGCATCTCTAAACTTTCTTTGCAGCTTGTCAATGCGCGATTCCTGGGTTACTCTGAAACCTCCCGAGCATGCCCACTGCATGGCTTATATCAGGTCTAGTACAGACCTGCGCATACATCAAACTTCCCACAAGAGATGCATAAGGATACTTCTGCATTTCGTTACGTTCCATTTCATTATGCGGACATTACTTAAGGTTAAGCGTGTCACCTTTATGCATAGGAACAATGCTAGAAGAACACGTCATCATACCATATCTCTCAAGAACTTTATCAATATATGCTTTCTGAGACAATCCTAAAATTCCAAGTGATCTATCACAGAATATTTCAATTCCTATCACATAGGATGCCTCTCCCATATCTTTCATTTCAAAGTTCTTTGAGAGATAACTCTTGGTCTCATGTAATAGACCAAGATCACTACTGGCCAATAATATGTCATCAACATACAGAACCAAAAATATGAACTTACTCCCACTGATCTTGAGGTATATACATGGATCTACTATATTTTCTTTGAAACCGAATTTCGTAATGATTTCATCAAACTTTAAATACCATTGCCTCGATGCTTGTTTCAGTCCATATATTGATTTCTTTAATTTGCAGACCATATTTTTCTGACTTTCGATTATGAAGCCTTCAGGTTGACGCATATAGATTTCTTCTTTCAAGTCTCCGTTAAGAAAGGCGGTTTTTACATCCATTTGATGTAACTCGAGATCGTAATGAGCTACTAATGCCATGATAATTCTGAATGAGTCTTTTCTAGACACAGGTGAAAAGGTCTCACTATAATCGATGCCTTCTTTCTGATTAAATCCCTTGGCTACAAGTCTGGCTTTATATCGTTCCACATTGCCATCACAGTCGAGTTTGGTCTTAAAGATCCACTTACACCCGACTGCTTTGTGTCCTTCAGGCAAAGGAACAATGTCCCAGACTTCATTCTTAACCATTGAGTCTATTTCTTCTTTACTAGCATCGATCCATTTATCAGAATTAACATCTTTCATGGCCTGTGAATAGGAAACCGGATCTTTAATATTCACTTCTCCAGATTCTACTTGATAAAGCTCAAAGTCATCGGAAATAGCAGATCTCCTCGTACGAGTTGATCTTCTTAATGTTGGTTCCTCTTGAGCTTCATGATCGTTATTGGCAAGATTTTCATCATGGACTGCGTGATCATTTAATGGATTTTCCTCATTGTTCAACGGTTCACCAATGAGAGAATCCCCAGCATTCGGAAATAAGGGTAAGGGAATTTTTACCCTAATTTCTTGAATGGTTACATCACGAACTTTATCACTCCTACTAATCTTGCCACTTTCAAAAAATCTGGCATTACTGGTTTCAACTATTCGCGTACTATGGGATGGACAATAAAACCTATATCCTTTAGATTTCTCAGGGTAACCAATAAAGAAACCACTGACCATTCTGAAATCTAATTTCTTTTCATGTGGATTATATATTCTTGCTTCAGCTGGACATCCCCAAACTTGGAGATGTAACAGATTTGGTTTCCAGCCTTTCCACAGTTCAAAAGGGGTCTTTGGAACTGCTTTTCTTGGAACCCTGTTCAAGATATAGACCGCTGTACGTAATGCGTCCATCCACAAGGATATAGGTAGGTTAGCATGACTCATCATGGATCTAACCATTCCCATATAAGTACGATTACGCCTTTCAGCTAGCTACACCATTCTGCATTGGAGAACCAGGCGTAGTATACTGCGCAACGATTCCTAATTTCTGGAGGAGTATGGCAAATGGTCCATGATGTTTTCCCGTTTCATCATATCTGCCATAAAATTCACCACCTCTATCTGACCTTATCACCTTTCTATCTAATTGCCTTTCAACTTCAGTAATGAATGTCTTTACGACATCCACAGACTGAGACTTTTCATGCAATAGATAGAGATAACAATAACGTGAATAATCATCGATAAAGGTAATGAAATACTTTTCACCTCCAAAAGATGGAACGTCAAAAGGTCCACAAATTGGTCGAGGTGACATGTTTTTCAACAAAACAATGTTCTTTTGCGTTTTAGAATTCAAATTTTTTTAAAAAAATACAAAACCGGAGACTCGAACACGCAACCTCTGATTCAATGAGACTAAGATGAGATCGCGTGCTTGAGTCTCTGGTTTTGCATTTTTTAAAAAAAATTGAATCCTTAAACTTAAAACTACGTCATTTTGTTTTAAAAAACATGCCACCTCGACCAATATGTGTCATATGATTCAGAAACCGTCACAGTTGACTAATTTTCGTTTACTATGACTCGTAATTATGCACTAAAATAAAAGTTGAGGTAGATAATTTGAAATTTTTAAGTGTTGGAATATAAATCAGCACTGATCGTTTGTTCGGGTTAAAAAACGTATTTTAGAAATTGTTCATGTTGAAAAAGGCCCTTTTCCCGGTTTTAACTCTATAGGGCCAAGTTTCAAGAAAGCCGGTGCGAAAGTAGCTCTCTAATATCCTCTCTTCTCTTGAACCATATGAGAGAAAGAATGGCGAGCATTTCATGTGGCCCACGCTTTGGCATTCTCATGGTTATTGATTGGAAAAAGGCTTTGGGTCCCCTTTTTCTACTTGTTACGTGTGTTAGGATCCTTCTCATACGTGTCGGCAACGGCGTATGGTTCGCGAGAGTTTTCTCTCGTCCTACTTGTGACCACCCTTTTCAGGGATTGAGTGTCTCGGCACTTCAGGCACAAGTTTGGAACTTCAAAAGCATACGAAACCTTGTTTGTTTCGTGATGCAATGTATCTCAAGGTGGCTGGCTTCATGGCATCGTCAAGCGTTTTGTCATACCGAGTGGCTTACCTCTGCGTTGGAACACGTTATCCCTTGGATTTTTAGATCCTTTTATCCTTTTTTAATTGTTTTCTTATTTTGTTCTCTATCTATCCGGGTGTTGCGTGATGTTCAAGAAAGAGTAGCCCATGAGTACTTTTATTCCCATGTAAGTTTATCGGTTTTTGTATGGCTCTCCTTAGCGGAGAATCCTTTATCCGTAGCTTAATAAAATGGTGTTTGACGGGAAAAAAAAAAAAAAACTCTATAGGGCCAGACCAGGCCAATGCTATATTATATCAAAAAGACCAAAAACGAGTGAAATTGGACAAAATCCAAACCACCAATCAGAAATTTTGTGTGGTTAAAACTAAGAACACATCAAAAACACAAAAAGGGTAATAACGTCATTTCCTAAAATTCGTAATCATTCGTCCTCAAATCTTTATTGTCACTTTTCTTTCCAAATACTCCCAAAACTTTTTCCAGTTTTCCTCTCTAAACAAGAGAAACCTGGAATCAATGGCTAGAAAGCCACTTTTCAGAAAAAAATGTGCTGGAATGCCACCTTCGTATTTTCATTTTCTTTTACCATTTTTTTTTAAATCAAAAGCTAAGTAAATGTCCAAAAACCCATTGTCAACAACGAAAACTACCAACCCAACCTGAAGTATCCGATTATCCGCTCCAAATTTGATGATCCGAACTGAATCCACACAAACTCACAAAATACTCTTATTTATTTCTTCTTCGTTTCTTCGTCAATTTTCTTCAATCGTTTATTCTTCTTTCCTTTTCTCTTCTTCTTAAGCTCCAAAATCCCCATATCATGAACTTCAATCCAAGAACTACTTGAGTTGAGAGTCGAAATCAGAGTTTCGGAGATCTCGATTGAGATTCTTCAATTCCAAAAGGCTAACATGCACAAAAAGGATCTTCCATCTGATGTGTTGCTTCAGAAGATATCGGAATCTGAAGCGAATAAATTGGTGGATGAGGTTGTGAAATCTCGGAAGCAAGAACTGATTCGGGGAACTCTGAGATCGAAGATTGGATCTGCGGTTTTCATTGCTGAGGAAAGTAGACTGGGGATTGATCGTGTTTGGTAAAGGAGTTGCGTATTACTTTGATTCCAGATGTATATTCGTTGATGGTTTCGGCGGCTCCATATACTTATGACGTCGCTCGTAAGTATCTTCTTCATCTTCGATTTCTGTGTTTTGTTTGTTTTTGCGTAGCGATCGATCTTGGCGATTTTCATTTGTGGTTTGATTTTGAAATTGAATTTGAATTTTATCTTCTGTGTTGTAGCGATTGAGTCATAAGAATGCTGGATTGAATCGGCTTGATGAAGGAACCAAAATTTGTGATGAGATTGGTGTTTGTCTTCACTTATATGATATTAGTCTGATTGGAAGAGATCGAAAATGGCCAAATGCATCATTGTTTAGAATGTTTATAGGTTAAATCTTGTGTTTGAACGAATTGTTTGGTTTTTGTGTATCAGGTTACTCCAAGAAAGGTGTTGGAATTTAAAAATCCTAAAGAAGCCATATGTGAAGTTGCTGAGAAGCTTGTTGTTGGAAGCCATGGTAAAGGAGCATTACAAAGGTATGTGTGTAGGTTCTGCTTTGTCAGTTTTTTTTTTGTGTGGATAGCTTGTTTAGAGATTAGTTAGGCTTGGTTTGATCCTTTTAAATAAGGTTTTTTTTTATATGGATAGCTATATTTTTTAGTCAGATTCGTAGCTTTAGTTTGGCATAAACCTTAGAATTATTATCTCAATTTGATAAATGAATTGTTTAACTAAGTGTTTATATAGCGGTATGTTTTAACTGATATACTTTCCATGTTTTTTGATGAATGTGTACTTGTTTGTATCTTTACTTGTTGATTTTTGTTTCTAAATTCAGATATGGATTTTCTACATCATTTGGTTCAATAAAATGAAGAACTAAAAAGCTTTCTAAAGAGTATAATAGTGGTTTGAATGATGATTTGGTGTTGGGAGATCCTACTGTGCCAAGGTTTGTGTTGTGGAATGGGAAACTGATATGTTGCCATCTCTTTTGTTTTCGATTAAGCTTTTCATTTGTTGTTTATTTTCACACAACTACGGATGTAATCTATTTCTCACAAAGCAGATGGATACTTATCATATTGTATGCAATCGTTTATTTAGGTACAACTGATATGTTTAGGTACAACTACGTAAAGGTACAACTGGTATATTTAGGTACAACTACGTAAAGGTACAATTGGTATATTTAGGTACAACTACAAGGTCCTTTTGAGCTTTTTTTAAAAAAAAATAATAATTAAAATTGATATTAAAATGAATTTAAATATGACTGACGTGAAAAAAAAATAAAAATAGACCTTTGGCGGCGGAATATTAATTTAAAAATTATCTGTATTTTGTTGTGTTGTGGATTAAGAACATATGACTTCATGTTATTGTAAACCAAAAATATATTTAGATTATATTTATGTTCAATTGGTTTTGTAGGTACAACTGGTCTATTTAGGTACAACTACGTGTATGAGTTACTTATAA
>NW_003302491.1:44557-47761 GCF_000004255.2 Arabidopsis lyrata subsp. lyrata | reverse complement strand
GGGCCGAAGCCCATTACGAGTTTTTGTTTTTTAAAAAAAAAAAAAAAAAAAAAGAGAAGTGAAGAAATTGGAGAACATTTATGGGAGAGGCTCAGGAACAGGCTCCTTCATCGCCGGTTTAGTCCTCGAAGTGGACGCCTTGTTTTTGGCATCCACTTCGGAACGATCCCGAAGGCGTTTCCGGCAGTCGCTGGCCTCCTCCTCCAAGTCCTCTTCCTCTTCATCGTCGGATGGAACGGCGAAGACGGGGGCGTTCACGGGACCTGGGACTCCTCTAGCACGGAGATACATCCGAAGCATCTTCGGGATCTCAGCAACGGAGTCGAAGTTCCGCCATTCCCACTGAAAGGGATCACTTTCCAAAGCCCTGATCTTCCTCTCCACCCGAGAAATACGAGCCTCGAGTGTCTGCCTTTTGAGGCCCAGCCGTTGCCTCTCTTCACACAAGCGACGGTGCTTGTCGGCAACCTAGCATAAAGATGAATGAATAAGATGAAACAAAGAGTTTTTAATCAAAAAACTTCAAATACTTACCCTGTCAATGAAGTCGCAAGCCTCTTTTTTCTCCTTTGAAGGAAAGTGAAAGACGGCATGAGGGAAGAGAACGCCGGCCGGCTCAAAGCCGTCGCCAGACAAGAAGAGTGGGCTGCCGGGATCAACGGGGGCTACTGTTTCGCTTTCCATTCTCAAAATATTTCTCAAGTGAGACTCTAGAGTCATGTTTAATAAAGCCTAGAGGTAGGTAAGCTTTTATTTATAATGATTTAGGGTTTGCCTTGGAACCATAAATTCATTAATGGTAGCGTTTCCGAGTGGATTAAACCATTTTTGGAAGATCGAGAAAAGGCAATTATTACATTAAAAGACGAGCCGTTCTCTTTAAGAAGGGAAAAAGCAACCGTCGCATCAACTGCAAAAGTTTCTAAGGCTCAAGCCTGACAAATTTACCGAGTTGACTAAACCCGAAGTGGGGAACTCGCTTTAAGCCGAGCTCAGTTCTCGCATTCTAAAGAGAAAGGTCTGATCAACCTAAAAATCTCAAAAGCATTGCCACAAGGCCACAAAAGGTTAAAAAGCGGACTTTGCAAACCCGCATATGATTTTAACCAAACCCCCTTGGGTCACAACCTAGAAAGGTTTAAAAGCCTCCTCAGGCAAATATCTTGAAAAATAATAAAGCCTCCTTAGGCCAAAAACAACAAAGCCTCCTTAGGCCAAAATAAATTAAGTCTTAAAGTTAAAGGGACAATCCCCAATTTAAAGTGGACACAGCCACTACGGAGCGATCTCCACCTCGGGCTCCTGCTCAGCAACCAGAGTTTCATTCACCTCCTTGACTGGAGCTTGATCAGATGAAGCTCCCAGACCACCCTCCGCGGGACAACCAACCTCCGGAGTAACCTCCGGTACCTCAGGAGCTACGGGCGGGACAATGCCCTCCGTCTCACTTGAACCTGGAAATAATAATTCCAGTCAATCAAAGGTACAAGGCAAGAAAAGGTAAGCCTTAGGAGCCAAGCGTTACCTGCCCAGTCTAAACCCGATTCACTTATTGGAGGTGATTCAGTAAAGAATGCCTCGAAGTCAAGTGGGTTGAAGGCCGAAGTGGGAAGAGCTGCCAAGCGACTCCGTTTTTCAGAAAGGTTAGTCGACAGCTCGGTCCTTTCTTGCTCTTCGGAGAAATCTGCTTCATGGATTTGATCCAGCAGAATCAGGTTACTTTCGTGCTCCTTGATGTCCGACTCCAAGTCCGACCTAGCCTTCTCAGTCTGCATGAATCGGATGGCCCCTTGGATCAACTCCATCCCGCGTCCCTTGACCTCTTTTCTAGCTTTTGATGCCGACCTCGCCAACTCGGAATCACGCAATTTGGCGATCGCTTTGTACTTTGCGTTGAGCTCGATGAGTTGGTTGTTCAGGGAATCAGCGTTTGATTCGGACTCTTGAAGCCTACCTTGAATACCAGAAAACTCTTCCTGGAGCTTGAAGTTCTGGTCGTACTGACCCTGCAGCTCCCCCTTTACCTGCGCAAGCTCGGATGTTAAATTGTCGACTTTGTCCTCCAGCTCGTGCTTGGAGCCGGCAGAAGAACTGACTTCAGCCTCAAGAGCAGAGAGTTTCTTTTTCCACGTGTCAATCTCCTTCTCCCGTCCGATGACCAACCCTTCGTAATGATCGATCATGTCGTTAAATTCGCTCTGGGCCTGGCATTATACATGAACCAAGGATGGTGAGTCAGTTCGCAGAATGGCAATATAAAAAAAAAAACGGAACTAACCCGAGATGAGTGGTAAGCGTGAAGCAAATAGCGTTCACGAATTGCAGGGCGCCATTTGTTGAAATCCGGCAAGATCGAACCCGAACGGGTCTTGAAGCATCGGAAGACGCTGCCTTCTGTCTCCATAGCTGCAAGGAAGGAAGAATTGTAAAAAATTGGAATTTTAATAAAAACAAAAAGTTGAAGTATGTAAATCGCCAAACCTGAAAGTGATTTGACTTGAGGTACAAGAGCAGGCTTCAGCCTCGAGGGAGCATCTCGAGATTCAGAATCTCCCTTTTTCGGAGACGCACTCCGGGCGGTCTTCCCACTATCAGGCTGGGAAGAGGAGGACATGTCAACCGGTCGTGGAGGACCCATTGGTTCAGAAGGAGGGGATGACCGAGGTGAGCGGTCAGTCCGGGCCCTTGACTTTTCCCTCTGCGGGGAAAGATCACTGCGAGAGGACTTGTCTCTCTTTCGGCGAACCAAGTTCTTGATTGGCTCGTTACTAAAATCATCTCGGGAAGGATGAGGTGAATCACGGCGAGGAGATCGATCCCTCCGAGGAGAACGTGAGTCGCGACGATCGCAACGAGGAGTTAATCTGAAGGAAGCGACAGATCGGGCTCCCTCGGTACTGCCATCATCGACCAGCAAGGTCCTACTATAGTCCTTCTTGTCTATGGAAGTCGTGAGAAATTTTTTCTTCTCCTCGCAAGCCTCAGCCATCGGCTTGGAAAGCAACTTACGTTTGGCCGCAAGGGCTCGAGATGACATTCCCTGAGTTGAGGGAGGGGGAGGAATTTGGTGAAGATGACCAGGCGGACTCATCCTGAGTCTGTGGTTAGCCTCTATGAATCGTTCGAGAGTGAAGGAATTCCAAAGGGTTTCCCCTTCAAGAATTATTTTGAAGAATTCGATGAACTCTTCAGATGGGAGATTGG
>NW_003302491.1:41268-44063 GCF_000004255.2 Arabidopsis lyrata subsp. lyrata | reverse complement strand
AAGAGGAAAGGTCAGCCCGCAACCCTTGAAATAAATCTCATACACACAGAAGTAACCATCGCGATGGTTCTCTGGAGATTCTGTGGGGGAAGCTATTTGAGCTTCCGCCATAATTTCCGGCGGAATCCGGCAAAGCTCTCTCAATTGCTCGAGGGATTGAAGAGTACAAGTGGACCTAAAGTGCGGACCGGCAATATCACCAGGGCGGGTGCACTCATCGTTACTAGAACGCCTCTCGTCGAAAGACGGAGACTCGGGTCTATCGGAATCGGAAGTCATTGGGAAGAAAGAGAAATTCAAGATCCGGCGAAGAAGGGTTTTGGTGAAGGAACGAAGAGAGAGGTTTTGATTAAAGTACAAAAGTAAAAGAAGAGAGTAATGGTGAAAAGAAGTTACCTCAAGCTAATGATGAAACCGCCTCGGAAGTCGTGTGGGAAGTGGGAAGGTTTTTCCCGTTTTAATAGTAATTAATCAATATACGGTCATAATGATGACAGATGTCACTCGGCTAAAAATGGCTAGTACCGAAATTAAAGGAGTGATGAGATTTTCGGCGGGAAATCAGAAAGATTCTCGAGCGCAATCTTTGGCCACTTGAGCATTTAAAGTCCTCCGAATTGAAATAGCACTTCGAAGAACTTGGGGGGCTAATTGTTGGTGTCGGATCCCGCACCAGAAGTACGAGACCAACCAAAGATTGCCACGTAGTCAAGCGGGTGGCCCATAAAGGATGAAGCCCATTGGGCCCATGAACCGAGGGGACGGTCGAAGTGGTTGTCACCACTTCGAGAGTCCGAAGTGACTGCACTGTGTCACGAGTTCGGTGTAGAAGACACGGGTAAGTCGGTTCAAAGACATTTGGGCCAGAAGAGGCGAAGCCCATGAAGATCAGAGTCAACTCAAATTCAAACGTTGAGCATTAAAGCCGAAGAATCAAAACGGACACATTTAAGAAGAAATAATTGTACTTAATTACTCATTTTAAATGTCGTTTAGCTATGTATAAATATAAAGGCCAATGGCCATGTAAAGGGGATCTTCCTAAAAAGAGAGAAATAATATAGCAATTTTCATATCAGTTTACAAGTTTTTACGCATTCATTTTTGTCCCTCAAGAATTATCTTTCCCACTTAACAAAATACTTGAGTGTGTGAATCCGACTTCCACACCACATACCTAAAATGTTTAGACAATGATTATAAGTCATATTATAAATAGGATCAAAATGAATCAAAATTCGAATGAGCATGATGCTTAACCTAACAAACATCCAAATTTAAAAGTTTGTATACGGTTTAATTCTGTTTTTAGTTCAATGGTTTAATTTTACTGGAAATTTTAAATTTTAAACTTTTAAAATTTTTAAAATATTATAATTGATATATTTAAAATTCATAGATTTTTTAGAATATTATGAATATTTGAACGTATAAAAAATAAAATAACACGAGACAGATTATAATGCGAGTCGGAGTTATATGGCGGGACGGGTTTGAATCAATATTAATAAAAATTTAAAATATCATTAATCCGCTACAATGCAGGTTAAATCCTCATTTATTATTTTTTAACACCACCAATATTAGATATATCGAATCAGTCTGATTTAGATAAGATTGTATATAAAAAAAATTGTGGTCTGGCATATGGTATACCATTACTTAATAACAATTGTAAGCTATAAAATATATAATATTAATTTATAGAGGTTTTACTATAAATATCTTATAAAATGATATAATTTACAAACTTTTATATATAATATATAATCATTAAATTTTAAGAAGATATCGTAAAGAAAAAAAGAGGTCCCACGGATTAAAAATGTAGTTCTAAAATAAATGTTGACTTGTTGAGCGTCTACCTGACTACCTCTATGAAACGTTGCATAAAAAAACAAAAAAAACATAATGGTGAACACTTGGTAAGTGATGAATAAAAAAAAAAAAAAAAAAAGAACACTTGGTAAGCTGAAACATAAGCCATCAATGGTGGTGCTTGACATGGCTTCTCACTTGTACATAAATCCACCTCAAAACCTTCACTTTCTTCCTTCTTCTTCTTCTTCTTCCCTTAAACCTCACTTATACCTCTCTTTCAAACGCATAAACCCACAACCCAAATCCTCATCCTCCTCCGTCTTCGTCCCTTGCGCATCACAGAGCTCCATTGCCATTACTTCCAACGAAAGATGGTCTCTCAATGGATTGTCTGCTCTTGTCACCGGCGGCACTCGCGGAATCGGGTTTGTCCCTCTTCACATCTTTCCAATTTCAAAAAGTATGAGCCTTTATCAAACGCAAATTCTCAGACTAGTGTGTGTTACTGTTTAAGTAAACAGGCGTGCGATTGTGGAGGAATTGGCTGGTCTTGGAGCAAAGGTTCACACTTGCGCTCGAAATGAGAACGAGCTGGAGAATTGTTTGAGTGATTGGAACCGTTATGGTCTCAGAGTTGCGGGATCCGTCTGCGATGTCTCTGATCAATCTCAGAGAGAGGATTTGATGGAGACTGTATCATCTGTCTTTGACGGGAAGCTTCATATCCTTGTAAGGGTTAATGCACATAAAGTGTTCGTTGGTTTGTCTGTGAGAACAATTGTAGAAAATAACTTTCTTTCTTGTGTAATCTTGTCTTTAAATTTTGATGCTTTTTAGGTAAACAATGTTGGGACGAACTATTAGGAAACCGAATGGTAGAGTTTACGGCTGGAGAATTTTCGACTCTCAATGTCGACGAAATTTCGGAATCGGTTTTCCAATTTAATGTCAGCTTGCTTATCCGTTACTAGAGC
>NW_003302491.1:39444-40765 GCF_000004255.2 Arabidopsis lyrata subsp. lyrata | reverse complement strand
TTAAATATTAATCTCTTGAAGCTGAAAATTAAAATGATAAAGAGTAAGCTCATTTGTTTGTATCTTAGTTAAGATGATTCTTGTCTTTTGGTCTCAGGTCCTTAGCAACGAAGACTACCTAGAAGAAGTCTACTCAGTAACTCCTCTTGGTCGGCTTGGCGAACCGAGAGAGGTGTCTTCTGCAGTGGCTTTTTTATGCCTACCTGCATCATCATATATTACAGGGCAGATTATTTATGTTGATGGAGGAATGTCAATAAACGGTTTCTTCCCACAACATGAGTAGGCCACTCTGTCGTTTTACTAGTTTCCTTGGGATCCGTTGTTTGATCTGTAGTATATCTCATTTCTCCTGTGAAAGCAATTCGTCGATTGATACTAAACAGCTTTCTGCCTTCTACTTACATGAGAATTTTAGTTGTGTTAAAAAGTCTACTGTTAATGAAAAGGATAATTTAGCATCAGTTAGCGTGATTAAGTTTCCCATATCTATTACTTATTATCTTGATTGTGTATGTGATGGAAAGGTGCTGAGGAACTTTTCATGTTATGACTTTTGTGATAACAAAGACTTAATGTTTCCTCAATGAGTGTTCATTGGCTTGTATTTGGTGTCATCTTTTTGGTTTTGCTTTCACTGTGTCCTGAACCTGCACTCATATGCAAGAACGACCGAGAAAGAGGGAGGTTCCAGAGACAACAGGAGGAGTCTTCAATGAATTACTTCCCTTGTATTTGATGGAGCCTGTGAGATTGGGTCAGTCTCCTTCTTCCCTGTGAATTTCTTACGGCATTTAGTTCTACTTTTGTTTAATGTCAGAAGTGATTAGGAGACTCATATTTTTTTTTTTAAATATCGATGGGAATTAATATCTGAATATATTCTCTTATGGTCAGTGAAATTCAATTTTTTCGATATTGGATTGGTTTATCATTTGATTAGAATCCTATCTTTTAGTCATAAATGTCAGTATAAGACTGAGAGGGACAGTTGAGGGCCTTGAGGCATTATCTTTTAAAGTACTTTTCAGTACAATGTTTGAGGCATTATGGAATCTCTAGGTTTTGGTTTGTTTTTAGGGACAGTTGTGGTTTCTCTCAAATAATTCTTGATTCTAGGCATTGTAATTCGATCTCATTTAGGAATTAACGAGGTTCTTATCAAAGACATGCACCCACGGTGAAGTGAACAATGAAAGCTAGTTGGATTTTGAGAAGCACTTCTGTTGTATTTTCCTCTTTTCTCTAGGTACAAAAAAGGTTTGAAACTTGGAATCCTAACTCAGCTACAATTTACTGGATAGTATTATCCGCATACACG
>NW_003302491.1:0-16576 GCF_000004255.2 Arabidopsis lyrata subsp. lyrata | reverse complement strand
TCGACATTAAAATGAATAATTAAGTACAATTATTCCCTCTTAAATGTGTCCGTTTTGATTCTTTTACTTTAATGCTCAATGTTTGAATTTGAGTTGACTCTGATCTTCATGGGCCTCGCCTTTTGGCCCAAGTGTCCATGAACCGTCTTACCCGTGTCTTCTACACCGAACTCATGTCGAAGAGCAGTCACTTCGGACTCTCGAAGTGGTTATCACCACTTCGACCGTTCCTTCGGCTCACGGGTCCAATGGGCTTTATCCTTTATGGGCCATTATCTTGACTACGTGGCAATCTTTGGTTGGTCTCGGACTTCTGGTGCGGGATCCGACACCAACAATTAGCCCCCCAAGTTCTTCGAAGTGCTATTCCAATTCGGAGGACTTTAAATGCTCAAGTGGCCAAAGATTGCGCTCGAGAATCTTTCTGATTTCCCGCCGAAAATCTCATCACTCCTTTAATTTCGGCAATAGCCATTTTTAACCGAGTGACATCTGTCATCATTATGACCGTATATTGATTAATTACTATTAAAACGGGAAAAAACCTTCCCACTTCCCACACAACTTCCGAGGCGGTTTCATCATTAGCTTGAGGTAACTTCTTTTCACCATTACTTTCTTCTTTTACTTTTGTGCTTTAATCAAAACCTCTCTCTACTTTTCTTCACCGAACCTCTCTTCGCCGGATCTTGAATTTTTCATTTTTCTCCGATGACTTCCGATTCTGAGAGACCTGAATCTCCGTCTTATGATGAGAGGCGTTCTAGTAATGACGAATGCACTCGTCCTAACGATATCGCCGGTCCTCATTACAAATCCACCTGTACTCTTCAATCCCTTGAGCGATTAAAGGGGCTTTGTCAAATTCCTCCTGGAATTATAGCGGAGGCGCAAATAGCCGATCCTACGGAATCCCCGGAGAACCACCGTGACGGCTACTTTTGTGTTTACGAAATTTACTTCAAGGGCTGCGGATTGACCTTCCCCCTCCCCGAAGCCCTAGTTCGATTCTTGGCGGCTCTCGAGATTGCTTTACCTCAATTAACCCCCAATCTCCTCCGAACCATCCTCGGGATTATAACCGTTGCGGCGGAGGCTGGCTACGTCAATGGAGTCCCCGAGCTGAATGAACTCCTAAGCGTAAGGAGTTCATCAAAGAAAACTGGGTACTTCTCGGCGTATCCAAATGCCAACAGGAACGTCATTTCGCACCTCCCGAACAAGGATGAAAACTGGCACCATCCTTGGTTCCTGATTAAGAAAACTCCTGCTTCGATTGGGAATCTTTCCGATGTACTCCCATCGAAGTGGTCTACGAAGCCTGGTAGAGACTAGGTCGTATATTCCTTTCCTGTTCATTTTATTATTTTTTTACTGACCAAATTCGTCGTTTCACTTCGCAGCTCTTATCGCTTCAACTCTCCCGATTGAAGAATTTGTCAAGTTCTTCAGAACAATCCTCGAAGGGGAAACCCTTTGGAATTCTTTCACCCTCGATCGGTTTATCGAGGCCAACCGAAAGCTCAGGATGAGTCCTCCCAATCTACTTCATCATCTTCCGCCTCCTCCCTCAACTCAGGGCATGTCAGCTCGGGCCCTTACTGCCCAGTGTAAGAAACTCTCCAAGCCGATAGCAGAGGCTTGTGATGAAAAAAAGGCGTTCCTTGCGGCCGCCATTGACAAAAAAGATTACAGCAGGACCCTGCTGGTTGATGATAACAGCTCCGAGGGAGCCAGATCCGTTGCTGCTTATAGGCTAACACCTCGTCGCGAATGTCATGACGAACGTTCCCCTCGGAGAGAGCGGTCTCCTCGTCGTGATTCTCCTCGTCCTCCCCGAGACGATTTCAGCAATGAACCACTTAAGAATTTGGTTCGTAGGAAGAGGGACAAGTCGTCCCGTAGTGACTCGTCTCCGCGAAGGGAGAAATCAAGGGCCCGGACTGATCGTTCACCTCGATCATCCCCTCCCACTGAACGAATGGGTCCTCCCCGACCTGTTGACATGTCTTCTTCTTCCCAGCCCGACAGCGAAAAGACTGCTCGGAGTGCATCTCCTAAAAAGGGAGATTCTGAATCTCGAGATGCTTCCTCGAGGTTAAAGCCTGCTCTTGTCCCTCAAGTCAAATCGCTTTCAGGTTTGGTGACTTACACATACTTAAACATTTTTGTCTCTATTAAGATTCCAATTTTTACAACTCTTCCTTCTTCGCAGCTATGGAGAAAGAAGGCAGCGTCTTCCGATGCTTCAAGACCCGATCGGGTTCGATCTTGCCAGACTTCGACAAGTGGCGCCCCGCGATTCGTGAACGCTATTTGCTTCACGCTCATCATTCATCTCGGGTTAGTTCCGTTTTTTGTTTTTTTTTTTTTTTTTATGTATTGCCATTCTGCAAACTGACTCGCCATCCCGGGTTTATATATAATGCCAGGCTCACAGCGAATTTAACGACATGATTGAACATTACGAAGGGTTGGTCATTGGACGGGAGAAGGAGATTGACATGTGGAAGAAGAAATTCTCTGCTCTTGAGGCTGAACTCAGTTCTTCTGCCGGCTCCAAGCACGATCTGGAGGACAAGGTGGACAGTTTACATCCGAGCTTGCACAGATAAAGGGGGAGCTGCAAGACCAGTACGACCGGAATTACAAACTCCAGGATGAACTTTCTGGTGTTCAGGGTAGACTTCATGAATCCGAATCAACCGCCGATACCCTGAACAACCAATTTATCGAGCTTGACGCGAAGTACAAGGCGCTAGCCAAGTTGCGTGATTCCGAGTTGGAAAGGTCGGCATCGAAAGCCAGAAAAGATGTTAAGGGACGTGGGATGGAGTTGATCCAGGGGGCCATCCGCTTCATTCAAACCGAGAAGGCTAGGTCAGATCTGGAATCAGACGTCAAGGAGCACGAGAGCAATTTGATTCTGTTGGATCAAATCCATGATGCAGATTTCTCCGAGGTGCAGGAGAGGGCCGAACTGTCGACCAATCTCTCTGAAAAGCGGAGTCGTTTAGCAGCTCTTCCCGCAGGACTTTGAGGAATTCTTCACAGATTCTCCTCCTATAAGTGAATCGGGTCTAGACTGGGCGGGTAACTTTTGGCTCTTGATACTCATTACCTTTTCTTACCTTGTACCTTTGATTGACTGGAATTATTTTTTCTAGGCTCAAGTGAGACGGAAGACGTTGTCCCACCCGAAGTTCCTGCGGTGCCGGAGGTCACTCCGGAGGATGGTTGTACCGCGGAGGGTGGTCCGGGAGCTTCATCTGATCAAGCGCCAATTAAGGAAACGAGTGAAACTTTGACAGCTGAGCCGGAGTCCGAGATGGAGGTCGATCCGTAGTGGCTGTGTCCACTTTAAACTGGGGATTGTCCCATTTAGTTTAAACTTAATTTCGAACTTATTTTTGGCCTAAGGAGGCTTTATCATTTCTTTTGAACAAGATATTTGCCTGAGGAGGCTTTAAAACCTTTCTAGGTTATGACCCAAGGGGGTTTGGTTAAAATTATATGCGGGTTTGCAAAGTCCGCTTTTAACCTTTTGTGGCCTTGTGGTTATGCTTTTGAGATTTTTAGGCTGATCAGACCTTTCTCTTAAGAATGCGAGAACTGAGCTCGGCTTAAAGCGAGTTCCCCACTTCGGGTTTAGTCAACTCGATAAATTTATTGGGCTTGGGCCTTAGAAATTTTTGTAGTTAATGCGACGGTTGCTCTTTCCCTTCTTATAAGTAAGGAAAACGGCTCGTCTTTAATGCAATAACTGCCTTTTCTCGATTTTCCAAAAATGTTTTAAACCACTCGGACACACTACCATTATTGGATTTATGGTTCCAAGATAAACCCTAAATCATTATAAATAAAGGCTTACCTACTTCTAAGCTTTATTTAAACACGATTTTAGAATCTTACTTGAGAAATATTTCAAGAATGGAAAACGACAAAAGTAGCCCCCGTTGATCCCGGCAGCCCACTTTTTTTGTCCGGCGATGGCTTTGAACCGGCCGGCGTTCTTTTCCCTCACGCCGTCTTTCACTTTCCTTCAAAGGAGAAGAAAGAGGCTTGCGATTTTATTGACAAGGTAAATATTTAAAGTTTTTGATTTAAAAACTTTTTGTTTCATCTTATTCATTCATCTTTATGCTAGGTTGCCGACAAGCACCGTCGCTTGTGTGAAGAGAGGCAACGGCTGGGCCTCAAAAGGCAAACACTCGAGGCTCGCATTGCTCGGGTGGAGAGGAAGATACGGGCCTTGGAAAGTGATCCCTTTCAATGGGAATGGCGGAACTTTGACTCTGTCGCTGAGATCCCGAAGATGCTTCGGATGTATCTCCGCGCTAAAGGAGTCCCGGGTCCCGTGAACGCCCCCGTCTGCGCCGTTCCATCTGACAGCGAAGAAGAAGACGAAGAGGAGGCCAGCACCTGTCGGAAACGCGTTCGGGATCATCCCGAAGTGGATGCCAAGAACAAGGCGTCCACTTCGAAGACTAAACCGGCGATGAAGGACCCTGTTCCTGAGCCTCTTCCATAAATGTTCTCTAACTTCTTCACTTATTTTAAACTCGTAATGGGCTTCGGCCCCTTTTTATTTATGGAAACATTTGCACCTTTCCTTTCTTTTCAAATATTCTCGGAGATGCGTCTTTTAATGCAGGATCTGTTCGAGGGCATAAATCTCTCCGCGAATCACTCCATTCCTTGGATAGAATCCGCAGCTTGCTAGGGATATGGGGTTCCTATAAATTGTAGTTTCAATTTCCCTTTACTCCTCACCATTCTTTTTATTTTAGTAGGTATGGAGTTCAATCTTCGCTGTTCAGAATCTATGCCCGACTTCTCCAGAATCAGAATGATAAACAAAGATGTTCCAAATGAGCCAAGCAGGCAGCCTCCACCACTTCACGGCTTCTTAAGATCTCAGATCCGAGCCCCATGTGCTTTGATCAGGGATCTCCCAATCAGAGACCAAGGAACAGCGATGGCATTTATAGAGGCACTCACGCTTCAGCATCGGAAGCTTACACTGGAAAAGAGGAGACTCCGGAAGAGAATTAACCGGATGCAACGCAGGCTTACTACAGTATCAAGAGATCTCCACATCCTTGAATCTCACCCCGGAGAATGGATAGAACTCGGAATCTCTGACTTCGCTCGAATTCCAGACTGCATGTTGTCAATCCTTGACCTTGCTGGCCAAGGAGTCGAAGTGTTCTGTTCGTCAACAAGATCTCCATAATCCGAATTGTACGATGAGGGATATTTTGCCTTATTTGCTTGAATAAACGCTCTTTTTCCAATTTCTTGTATGTTCGCGTAGCTGAACTTTATTTACTTCGCTTGTTCGCACAGTCGAACCTTTTCCTTTAATACAGAAATAAAACAAGATTTTTTATTAATAGCTGAACTCGTTTCCGAGCTGCCTACGTACCCATTTCGGGATCAAGCCACACCGTAGTTCATGTACATAAACAATGCATGTAGCTTTAAACATAAAACTTCTTTAGGTTGATCACATTCCAAGGTCGCTTGACCGGATTGTCTTCTAAGTCTTTCAACCTATAAACACCGTTCCGAACCACTTCGGTAATAATGTAAGGTCCTTCCCAATTAATACCGAGTTTACCGGCACCTTCTTCTTTTTTGTTGTCAAAGACGTGCCTTAATACATAATCTCCCACGAAGAACGGCCTACTTTTAACCTTAGAATTGTAATACCGGGCTGCTGCCTGCTGGTAATTCTGGATCCGAATTAGAGCTTGATCACGCCTTTCATTTATGGTATCTAGTGAATCATTAAGCATTGCTGAATTTTCTTCCTCATTTAACGGTGCTTCTGTTCGGCGAAGTCCGGGCATATTGAGTTCAGCTGGTACTACCGCCTCCATGCTATAAACCAAAGAGAATGGAGTTTCTCCTGTAGGTCGCCTAGGGGTTGTACGATAGGCCCACAGGACGGGTTGGAGTTCTTCATACCATCCTCCCTTTAGATGACTTAAGCGTTTCTTGAGATTGCTTAATATTGTCTTGTTCGCGGCTTCAGCTTGACCGTTTCCTTGCGGATATCGTGGAGTAGAATAACTAACTTTGATTCCCCAGTCCGCACAAAAGGCATCAAACTAGTGTGAAATGAATTGTGGTTCATTATCAGTGACTATTTCGTATGGAACTCCATGTCGACATATAATGTTTTTCCAAATAAAGGTCTTCACCGCCGAATCCTTGATACCAACATACGCCTCAGCTTCAATCCATTTCGAAAAGTAGTCCGTAAGGACTAAAAGGTATTGTACACCTCGAGTTGATTTGTGCAATGGTCCAATGATGTCCATTGACCACCTCATAAATGGGTATGGGGCGGAAATGGAGGAGAATAATTCCGACGGTTGATGGATCAATGGTGCATGGAGTTGGCAGCGCTTGCATCTTTGGGCGAACTTAACACAATCTGTAATCATAGTGGGCTAATAATATCCCATTCTTTTAACTTTAAAAGCCATAGCCATTCCTGATGAATGACTCCCACATAATCCTTCATGCACTTCGCTCATAACGATTTCGACTTCGGACCCAAAAATGCATAATAGGTAAGGGTCACTGACACCTCGTCTATACAATGTGTCTTTTGACAGACAAAATTTCACGCTAACGATTCTCATTTTTCTGGCTTGCCACTTATTCTTTGGGAGCTCGCCTGTCATAATGAAGTGCTTTATTGGCTCCCTCCAGTCAGCCCCCCAGTCTTTAGCCGGAATTTGGTCAACCTTGTGAAATACTCGTGGCTCTGGCTCGGGATGTTCGTTTGGTTCAAGAACATCCTCCTCGATTAACGGTTCGGTTTCTAATATTGTTTCTGGAATCACATCTTCAGCTAAGACAACGGGTTCCTTGTTAGATGTATTTGATCCCCTTGACTTCCTCCGTTTGTTGGGTGGCGGTTCGATCTCTGGTTCGCCACGGTCGCGTGCCGCTGCTCGAGACCTTGTAACGACGAGGGTTTCTTTGTTGTCTTGAATGCTTCGCTCCGAAATGCATTCCACTGGAATAACTCTTTTCAACTCAGGATCTGATGTTGACGCCAATGCGGCAAGTGCATCCGCAGTTGTATTCTCTCCCCGAGGTATGCGGATTAATTCGAATTTTGAGAAATTTTTAGATAGATCCTTCACCACTTCGAGGTACGCTTCCATTCTTGAGTCTTTGGCTTCATAGTCTCCATTAAACTGGTTAACTACTAATTGCGAATCGCAATAAGCCAATATTTCCTTAGCTCCAACTCCTTGTGCTAATCGAAGTCCGGCAATCAGGGCTTCGTACTCTGCCTCGTTGTTGGAGGCATTGAATAACAACCGGAATGATTGTTCTAGAATTTCTGATATTGGAGATTCCAACTTGATTCCCACTCCGGATCCTTGCTTTGTTGAAGACCCATCTACGTGTAATTTCCAAGTTTGGTTCTCCGAATGCTCTATCGTTCCAGGTATTGGTAGCTCGGTTAAGAAATCTGCTAGAACCTGAGCTTTCATACTGATCCGGCTTTTGAATTCTATATCGTACTCGCTTAACTCCACCGCCCATTTCGCCAAACGTCCGGACTGACTTGGACTATGAAGTATTGTTCGGAGTGGTTGGTTAGTTAATACTTCAACCGGATGGGATTGAAAATATGGGCGCAGCTTCCGAGCCGAAGTTACCACCGCGAGTGCAAGTTTTTCCATCATTGTGTATCTGGTTTCCGGATCCGTCATTGACTTGCTCACGTAGTAAATTGGTTTCTGCTCCCCACGGTCTTCCCGAACCAAGACTCCACTAACCGCGTGGTTTGAAACCGACACGTACAAATAAAGTTTTTCATCCACTTCCGGTTTGGACAATATAGGTGGAGTGGTTAAGTATGCCTTAAGCTGCCCAAAAGCTTCTTCACACTTCTCATCCCAAAGGAATCCTTTGTTCCCTTTTAGAATTTGGTAGAAAGGCAACGACTTATCTGTTGATCTCGAGATAAAACGATTCAGAGCCGCAATCCGCCCAGTCAACCGTTGTACTTCTTTGAAGTTTCTTGGAGAGGGCATGTTTAGAAAGGCGTTAATTTGATTTGGATTGGCTTCAATCCCTCTCTCTGTCACGATATAACCAAGAAATTCTCCGGATGGGACTCCAAATGTGCACTTCGCCGGGTTCAGCTTCATTTGATATTTATTGAGAATATCAAAACATTCCTCTAAATGCTTAACGTGATCCTCTTTCTTTAACGATTTAACCAACATATCATCTATGTAGACTTCCATTGTTTTCCCGAGGTGATTGTGGAACATTTTGTTAACCAACCGTTGGTAAGTTGCTCCTGCATTTTTCAAACCAAAAGGCATTACCTTGTAACAATAGATACCTCTATCTGTGATAAATGACGTCTTTTCTTGATCTTCGGGGTTCATCATTATTTGATTATAACCCGAGAAGGCGTCCATGAATGTTAACAGCTCGTTCCCAGCGGTGGACTCTACAAGTCGATCTATATGTGGGAGCGGGAAACTATCTTTGGGACATGCTTTATTTAGGTTTGTGAAATCGATGCAAACCCTATCTTTCCCATTCTTCTTCTTGACAACGACAGTATTTGCTACCCATTCCGGATATTGTACTTCTCTTATGGACCCTATCTTCAAAAGTTTATCCACTTCGTCGTTTACTATTTTTGCTCGCTCCACTCCAAGCTTTCTCCTTTTTTGTTTCACCGGTTTGAAGCTTGGATCCACGTTTAGTTCATGACAAATTATACTTGGATTTATGCCAGGCATGTCCGCTGCTGACCATGCAAACGATGTTTTGTTTTTCCTTAAGAGTTCGATCAAAGCTTCTCTTATTTGGCCAGTCAAAGTTGCCCCAATTCGAATTTTTCGGTCCGGCTTGTCTTCTTCCAACACCACTTTGATTACTACATCATCTTTCTTCTGCCCGTTAGTAAATTTTGTTCTTAGTCCCTCTTTTGCGGGCTTCGTTAATTGCTATTGAATCTTCATACGGTGGCTAGCTAGATAACACGTCCGTGAAGCTTCTTGATCACCCCGAATTGTTTCCACTCCTCTTGATGTTGGAAATTTGATACATTGATGATATGTAGAGGGGACCGCTTTCATTTGATAAATCCAGGGAGTACCGAGGATGATGTTGTAAGCTGCGGGCTTATCGAAGACAACGAAGTCCACGATCTTTGATACCTTTTTGGCGAGGACCGGTAGCTTGATTGTCCCGAGAGACATGGCTGACTCACTTGTGAATGCAACTAATGGAGACGGAGGCCCCACTATGTCCGCCCGACTAATTCCCATTCTTTCTAAAGTACTTAAAAAGATCAAATCGACCGAACTGCTTGTATCTATAAGGATCCTTGATACTTCGAAGTTGGCAACGTCAAGAGTAATGACTAGAGCATCATCATGAGGTCTTTCGAGGTACCGCGTTTCTTCTTCATTAAATGATATTGATGCACCTTGAAAATCGACTTCTTCGCTTAAGCTTGCTTTGAGTAGGATATTTCGTCTATGTTTCTTGATGGAACTTATCGAATCTCCGCAAAATTTGGAACCTCCTAGAATAACATTGATCTTACCCTTAGAATTCCTTGGTTCTTCCTCATTGGTTAATCTTGGTCTTTTGGAATTTTGATCTTTGGAACTTTCCTTTGCTTCGTGGTATTCCTTCACAAAATCTTTTATATCGAATTTGGAAAGATCTCCACTGGCCCAAAGCTCTGCGAGGTGCCTTTTAAGAACGCTACAATCCTTGGTTAAATGTCCGGTTACTTTATGAATGTCGCAATATAGACTTTCATCACGGACCCAAGTGTTTGATCTTCCTTTCCCTTGGAATTGCTTTCCGACGGTACTGTTGAAGGGTTGCGACCCAAATTTCTTTGGTCCTTTGTTCTCCCTGAGTTCGAATTTTTTGGTAGGGACGGTGATTGCCGGCTTCTCTTGCTTATTTCTTTTGGCAAAACTTTCTTTTTCGTCCTCTACCTCCATCCAGTTGTTTGCACGGAAGAGTGCATCCTGAATTGTGTCTGGCTTATGAAGTATTAAGTCTTCTTTAAACCTTGAATCATGTCGCAATCCTTTTCGTAGGGCAGATAAAGCTGATTGCTGTGAGATTCTTGGGAGCTTTGACAGCACTCCTTTGAACTTGGTGATGAAAACTCGAAGTGACTCATTTGATCCTTGCGATAAGTTCCAAAGATCGGCATCCGAAACGCTTTTATCCATAAGGATGGAATATTGCTTTAAGAATACGGCTGATAGTTCGTCGAAATTGCTGATCGAACCCGGCTCTAATTGGGTGAACCACATTAGAGCTTGGCCACATAGATTTTCCGAAAAGAGCTTGCGGTAACCTGCGTCCTCATCAGCTTCATCCAATTCGACTCTTCCAGCAGCGATCAGAAAAGCTGCGAGATAGCTTTTTGGGTCCTCCAATCCGCTGTAAGGGTCCAACTTGAGTTTCCGGGAATCTTTCATCTCCGAGCTGTGTCTCTTCTTCCAACGTCTGAGCTACATTATTAGTAGCACCAGGAGTTGTTTGTCCGCTGGTTTCATTTCGTGCAGCGGAACTTGGCGAGTTGAATATCCCTCTTTGGATTCCCACAAGGTTTCCTGCATTTAAAGAGCGAACACGAGTTTGTATAGTACTGACGTTTTAACTAAGAGATACCTGGGATGTTTGCAACGTATCAATGGCCTTTTCCACATCCGAGAACTTTTGTGATATGTCCGACATGGTTTGCTGCATAGCTTTGAGGGTTTCGGCCAATGATGCATCAACTGCGTCTCCTCCGGACATTGTTGCTTATCTCGGAAATGTAGTAAAGACAAAATCTGACCACTCAAGAATCCTCTGTCCCCACAGACGGCGCCAAAATGTGGATGTCGGATTCACACACTCAAGTATTTTTATTAAGTAGGAAAGATTACTCTTGAGGGACAAAAATGAATATCGAAAAACTTATAAAATTGCTACGAAAATTGCTATAGTATTTCTTTCTTCTGAGCCGATCCCCTTTACATGGCCATTGGCCTTTATATTTATACATAGAGAAACGTCATTAAAATGAATAATTAAGTACAATTATTCCCTCTTAAATGTGTCCGTTTTGATCCTTGACTTTAATGCTCAACGTTTGAATTTGACTTGACTCTGATCTTTATGGGCCTCGTCTTCTGGCCCAAACGTCCTTAGGATCGACTTAACCATGACTTTGTCTCCGGACTTGTTTCGAGGTGCAATCACTTCGGACTCTCTTTATGTTGACAACCACCCCGACAGTTCTCTTGACTTGTGGATCTAATGGGCTTTATTCTTTCTACGTGGCAATCTTTGGTTGGTCCTGGACTTCTGGTGCGGGAACCGACACCAACAATGATGGCGTGCCCTAGTGGTTTAAACCATTTTTGGAAAATCGAGAAAAAGCAATTATTGCATTAAAGACGAGCCGCTTTTCCTACTTTCAAGAAATAAGAAGGGGAAGAGCAACCGTCGCATTAACTACAAAAGTTTCTAAAGCCCAAAGCCCAATAAATTTATCGAGTTGACTAAACCCGAAGTGGGGAACTCGCTTTAAGCCGAGCTCAGTTCTCGCATTCTTAAGAGAAAGGTCTGATCAGCCTAAAAATCTCGAAAGCATAACCACAAGGCCACAAAGGGTTAAAAGCGGACTTTGCAAACCCGCACATAATTTTAACCAAACCCCCTTGGGGTCAAAACCTAGAAAGGTTTAAAAGCCTCCTCAGGCAAATATCTTGTTCAAAAGAAATAATAAAGCCTCCTTAGGCAAAAACAAGTTCGAAATTAAGTTTTAAAATAAATGGGACAATTCTCAATTTAAAGTGGACGCAGCCACTACGGAGTGACAGCCACCTCGGACTCCGGCTCGGCAACCGAAGTTTCATTCGCCTCCTTGGCTGGTGCTTGGTCAGATGGAGCTCTTGGTCTGCCCTCTATAGTACAACCATCCTCCGGGGTGACCTCCGGTGCCGCTGGAACTTCGGGTGGGACGACATCTTCCGTCTCACTTGAGCTTGGGAAGGACAGTTCCAGTCAATTTAAAAAAAAAAAAAAAACATAAGGTGAGAAAAAGGTAGTAAGTGTCAGGAGCCAAGCCTTACCTGCCCAGTCTAGACCCGATTCACTTATAGGAGGCGATTCAGTGAAGAATTCCTCGAAGTCCTGCGGGTTGAAGGTCGAAGTGGGAAGAGCTGCCAAGCGACTCCGCTTTTTAGAAAGATTAGCCGACAGTTCGGTCCTTTCTTGCTCCTCGGAGAAATCTGTATCATGGATTTGATCCAACAGAATCAGGTTGCTCTCGTGCTCCTTGATGTCTGATTCCAAATCTGACCTAGCTTTCTCGGTCTGCATGAAGCGGATGGCCCCTTGGATCAACTCCATCCCGCGTCCCTTCACCTCCTTTCTGGCTTTCGATGCCGACCTTGCCAACTCGGAATCACGCAATTTGGCGATCGCCTTGTACTTCGCGTTAAGCTCAATAAGTTGGTTGTTCAGGGAATTAGCGGTTGATTCGGATTCGTGAAGCCTACCCTGAACACCAGAAAGCTCATCCTGGAGTTTGAAATTCTGGTCGTACTGGTCCTGCAGCTCCCCCTTTATCTTTGAAAGCTCGGATGTTAGACTGTCGACCTTGTCCTCCAGATCGTGCTTGGAGCCGGTAGAAAAGCTTAGTTCAGCCTCAAGAGCAGAAAATTTTTTCTTCCACGCGTCAATCTCCTTTTTCCGACAAATGACCAGCCCCTCATAATGTTCAATCATGTCATTAAGCTCACCGTTAGCCTGGCATTATGCATAAAACCGGGAAGGTGAGTCATTTCGAAGAACGGCAGCGCAATCAGAAAAATAAAGTGGAACTAACCCGAGATGAATGATGAGCATGAAGCAAATAGCGTTCACGAATCGCAGGACGCTACTTGTCGAAGTCTGGCAGGATCGAACCCGATCGGGTCTTGAAGCATCGGAAAACGCTGCCTTCTTTCTCCATAGCTGCGAAGGAAGAAGAGTTATAGAAATTGGAATCTAAACAAAGACAAAAACTTTTAAGTAAATATAAATCACCAAACCTGAAAGCGATTTGACTTGGGGGACAAGAACAGGCTTCAACTTCGAGGAAGCATCTCGAGATTCAGAATCCCCCTTTTTAGGAGATGCACTCCGGGCAGTCTTCTCGCTGTCAGGCTGGGAAGAGGAAGACATATCAACTGGTCGAGGAGGACCCATTGGTTCAGTAGGAGGGGATGATCGAGGTGAACAGTCAGTCCGGGCCCTTGACTTCTCCCTTCGCGGGGAAGAATCACTACGAGAGGACTTGTCTCTCTTCCTGCGAACCAAGTTTTTAAGAGGTTCATTGCTAAAATTATCTCTGAAAGGACGAGGTGAATCACGGCGAGGAGATCGGTCCCTCCGAGGAGAACGTGCATCACGACGATCGCGACGAGGAGTTAATCTGAAAGAAGCGACGGATCTGGCTCCTTCGGTGCTGCCATCATCAACCAGCAGGGTCCTACTGTAGTCCTTCTTATCTATAGAAGCCACAAGAAACTTTTTCTTCTCCTCACAAGCCTCAGCTATCGGCTTGGAAAGCACCTTACGCTTGGCCGCAAGGGCCCGAGATGACCCGGCGGACTCATCCTGAGTCTGTGGTTAGCTTCTAGGAATCGTTCAAGAGTGAAAGAATTCCAAAGGGTTTCCCTTTCGAGAATTATTTTGAAGAATTCGATGAACTCTTCAGATGGGAGAGTGGAAGCGACGAAAGCTGCGAAATGAAACAACGGTTTTAGTCAATAAAGATAATAAAACAACCGGAAAAGATATATGCGACCTAATCTCTACCAGGCTTCGCAGACCACTTTGATGGGAGTAAATCTGCAAGATTTCCAATCGAAGCGGGAGTTTTTTTAATCAGAAACCAAGGATGGTGCCAATTTTCATCCTTGTTCGGAAGGTGCGAGATGATGTTTATATTGGCGTTCGGATACGCTGAGAAATACCCCGTTTTCTTTGATGAACTTCTTACGCTTAGAAGCTCGTTTAGTTCAGCGACTCCGATAACATATCCGGCCTCCGCCGCGATTGTTATAATTCCGAGAATAGTTCGAAGAAGATTGGGAGTTAGTTGAGGAAGAGCGATTTCAAGAGCCGCTAGGTATCGAACTAGGGCTTCGGAAAGGGGAAAGGTCAGCCCGCAACCTTTAAAATAGATCTCATATACACAGAAATAGCCGTCGCGGTGGCTTTCTAGGGACTCTGTGGGATCGGCTATCTGTGCCTCCGCCATAATTCCCGGTGGAATTCGGCAGAGCTCCCTCAATCGTTCGAGAGATTGAAGGGTGCAGGTGGTTCTGTAGTGCAGACCAGCAATATCATTAGGGCGGGTGCATTCATCATTACTAGAACGCCTCTCATCGAAAGACGGAGACTCGGGTCTATCGGAATCAGAAGTCATTGGGAGGAATGAAAAATTCAAGTTTTGGCAAAGAGAAAATCGGCGAGGAAAGAGAAGAGAGGAGTTTCGATTAAAGCGTAAAAGTAGAAAATGATGATGAAAAGAAGTTACCTTACACAAGCTAAATGATGGAACCGCCTCGGAAGTTGTGTGGGGAGTGGGAAGGTTTTTTCCCGTTTTAATAGTAATTAATTAATATACGGTCATAATGATGACAGATGTCATTCGGTTAAAAATGGCTAGTGCCGAAATTAAAGGAGTGATGAGATTTTCGGCGAGAAAATCAGAAAGATTCTCGAGCGCAATCTTTGGTCATTTAAGCATTTAAAGTCCTCCGAATTGGAATGGCACTTCGAAGAACTTGGGGGGCTAATTGTTGGTGTCGGATCCCGCACCAAAGGTCCAGGACCAACCAAAGATTGCCACGTAGTCAGGATAACGGCCCATAAAGGATAAAGCAATTATACCCACAAGTCAAAAGAACAGTCGAAGTGGTTATCACCGTAAGGAGAATCCGAAGTGACTGCACCTCGACACGAGCCCGGAGACGAAGTCATGGTTAAGTCAGTCCAAGGACATTTGGGCCAAAAGGCGAGGCCCATGAAGATCAGAATCAATTCAAATTCAAACGTTAAGCATTAAAAGCAAAGATCAAAACGGACACATTTAAGAGGGAATAATTGTACTTAATTAGCCACTTAAATGTCGTTTTTCTTATGTATAAATATAGAAGCCAATGGCCATGTAAGGGGGATATTTTCTTCAAGCAAGAAATACTATAGCAATTTTCGTAGCAATTCATAAGCTTTTTACATTCCTATTTTTTGTCCCTCAAGAGTAATCTTCCCTATTAATAAAAATACTTGAGTGTGTGAATCCGACATCCACACTAAGTACCCAAAAATAAATGACTCTTTTTATTCATCTTACCTATAAATACTTAAATAGTTACCTTTTGCCAAAAAAAAAAACCTATAAATAGTTACCTCTCAAATTTCATTACAGTCTAAACATGTTACTATCCTTAATTTCATTATATTCTGAAGAACATCATCACTTACATCATCTATTCTCCCCTAATAATTTAATGGAAGAGGTATCATATTTACGTCATCTTCACTTGCCCCATTAATATACTAAACTAAGTCATTTCTTATGATTACTTTGATCTCTAATTTGTCTCCCTCCTGTTGGTTGGTGAGAACATTGAGTAATCAATATCTATGATCGGATACCTATAGTTTACATAGTTCGAATTGAGATTTCTTTGTTCTACCACTCATTCACAGCCTGAGTGGAAGAATTGTAGATGCTTACGTTGAAGCGAAATTTAAGAAGTGAAGAGGGCAGTAGGAAGGCTTTTGGAGGATATATCAACATATTGGTGTTTGGAGGGAAAATTAAGCACATGAACCTGACCAAGAGAGACCTTTCTTATTCTCCACAAACCCTAATTCGATGCAATTTAAATTTCCACCTTAATCTTCCTCTATATATGTAATATCTCTAAACTCATGATAGGGATGTTCCAATTCGAGTTTCATGTAAGTAAAAAAGAAAAATGTCGCGCGTTGGTGTGAATTAGACCACTTTTCTTTGCTCTATAATTAAACAGGAAAAATTAGAATCGAAATAAATATTTCCCCTTTTTTTTTGTTTTTTGGTTTTAAATATATAGTGACACGTCGGATTTAACTCAACAGAAAATAGGCATGTGTCATCTATCTCAGTATAAATTCGACATGTGGCATCTGAGTCAGTAAAAACTCAAGACTAACACCATTTTGATCAATATTAATTTCGGCATACAATTTGAAATTCATGTCGATTATTTGAAAATTTTGTTTGTTCAGATTGAAATACGCATTATGTATTAGTTGGTGTATAAAAACACATCGCGCATTTAATTGATGTCGCAATTCATTACTTTTCCGAAAATGAGCACCAAAAGTATGAAAGAATCATTTGCCTTTATGTTACCTAAACACGTGAACAGTAGTATTTTGTGAGTGAAGTTAATGAAATAAATACAAAATGGTAAGTTTAGGTCAAGATTTTGACTAATAAAAGTCATTTTTG
>NW_003302492.1:22903-24864 GCF_000004255.2 Arabidopsis lyrata subsp. lyrata | reverse complement strand
TCTAATCATAGGAAAGTTCATTTTCAATGTTTCATAGCTTTATGAATTTAAGTATTATTTTTGAGGTGTTGTGCTTGACAAAATGAAACACAACAAAAGATTGACATGAGTTATGTATAACAATGATTCTGATAGTGAAGTGGATATTTCATATTTTATATATATGCACACACTGACACACATGCATCGATACAATACACATGCAGTTTATATACACATACATATATATATATATATATATATATATATACCCATAAGTATATAGACGACTTTATTAGGGACCCAAACTCCCTTCGATCCCTATAGAACCAGATTCGATACTTCATGTGTTATTACTAAAATTTGCGGACTAAGAATTCTAATATAAGAACAAGACCATAAACAAACAAGAACGATCTAACTTTCTCTTTTTACCAAATGTATGTAGGTATATGTGAATCTCTCTCTCTCTCTCTGAATCTTGTGATTATATAATCATATATATAATTAATATCGATATATTTTCATGAAAATGCGAAGAGGTCACTAAATAAACCTTAGTAGTTGTTTCATGACATTTTGTTTTAAATATGCATGTTTTGTTTTCAAATACCAACCCGTTTCTTCCCCCAGAAATTTCAAACGTATACATATATATACATCATAACAAACTTTAATATCGGTAAACTAGACTTGGGCAATTACTGTGGTGTAGCCTTATTGAGTCTTGACCTATTTATTATATGGCCAGTGGTAGCCTTGTCTTTCACCCAAATTTCTGTTTTTAAAAATTCAATGTTGTCCCTATGAAACTATATTAAGAAAAAAAAAACATGGAACTTTCGCAACACAACAACAACAAAAACTATATATTCCAGGAAACTTGCACCGAGTAATTTGGTATACGATAGCTCGACCTCCATAGTGTCCTAGTAAGTGCCAAACTTATTTTACGGAGTGTTTGAGAAATTATTTTATTGTCGTCATCTCAAGGGCAATTTTGAAAAGAAAAACATTTACTTATGACTTTGGTATAGAACGCTATGTTTTTTTCTTATTGTGTTTTCACAATAGGGTTAGATATCCATGCGCTCAACCTTTTTCCCTAACATTGTTTCAAAGAATCATTATTCTTTTTCTTTAATTTCGACACCTCCAAAGAATCATTATTCACAGTCACTTTCAAATAGCCTAGGCAGTTTCTTTTTCTTTTAACTTTCATACATTACCCCGATGCGGGTAGGTCTCGTAAAACCGATTTGATTGCATTAAAATGGAAGTCAATAATCAAAAGTCAGGCATTGCCAATCCTTTGACCGCACAATTATACAAATGTGATCATATCTCTTTGTTTCTTTAATTTTTTTTTACTTTTGAACCCATTACCATTTATAGCCGCCGAAATAATAACCACTGGTTCTTCATAACCCCACTTTGTGACAACATATAAGTTCATAGAGATGATCGCAATGCTTTTAATTTTAATGTTACAGGTTGAAATTATCTTTGCAACACAGATTTTGATATATAATATAATATACGCTCAAAATTATGTTTTTATTTTTAAATGATCACTTTTGGGTATATTGTTTTCATCAGAACTTTAACTCAATAACATTGTGATCTCTTAAATTTATTTATTTCCAAGTCTAAAATTTAAGAATCTAAGAAAAACTAACAAACAAATGACAACAATAAACAATTATCATTTGTGTTTTTTGTTGTCAAATGTACATACTATTTTAAATTATCATTAGTTTATTTAATCGTTTTTGCTTTTCAATTAACTTTGATTTCTATTAATTTAAATGATAATATATACAAATAGATATAGATTATATGAGACGAAAAAAAAGAGACATAGACTATATGAAAGTTTTAAATTAAAAAGAAATTTTCTTAGGTGGACATTTTAGTGAATGACTATTATATAATAGTGAATGACTAACTCCTCCTTTACATTTTGTAGGCATGCGAATTCA
>NW_003302492.1:4001-22086 GCF_000004255.2 Arabidopsis lyrata subsp. lyrata | reverse complement strand
CTTTTTCATCTTTTAAAAACTTATCTTCATCATTATTAATGCAGATAAATTTTAGTTCGTGTGTCGTGATATGCACTCGCGAGTGAGATAAGCAAAGGTTATTGTTTTTTTTTTTTTTGGTTGTCATGGCACTGTGATGTCACAGTGAGCACTCTATGTTTTTTTGTCCTCTTTAAAACAACGTAGGCCTTACGTCACGCGCCACTTCCCTCTCCTAACACGGCAACTTTTAGAAATAATATTCCACGCGCTCGTGTCGGATCGAATCTCAGCCGTCCGATCAAAAACCAAAAAACGAACCAACGGTGTATAGAGTCAAGGGTAGAAGCGTAATTTTAAAATATGGGTCCAAGTGAAATTGGAACCATTGGTTAAGAAAAAATGCGGGACAAGGTCGAGTGGTACTATGAATTGACACGTGTCTATAAAAACCAAACCGACAAAGACAAAAAGTCGGAGATACACGCATATCTCTTGGCATTAAAGGACCAAAAACCGATCGCCTAATCAATGTTATTATTCGAAACTAATTATCGTGTTTCTAATGAATTTTTTTTTGTTGTGAAGATGGAGAAAAAGGATAATAAGGTTGGGGATATATAATAATTGGAGTTGCTGGAGTAAATGGAGAAAAATAAATGTATAAAGGTGAGAGAGAGAGTCGTGGAAAATTGTAACAATTATAGGATTGGCTGCTTTCTTGACTTAAGGGGGGACACGTGGGACCTCTCTATTTGTGGAACTACACGGCCCCTATAAAGACGATATTTTTTTTTTTTGAGTTTTTGATTGGGATGTGGGGTTCACAGCTCGAAGACGAATCTTCTTCGTTTTATAAAAAGATTATACTAAGAAAAAAAGTTTTTTGGAAATATTAGGGAGTAGAAAGAGCCAACACGAGTGGGGGACTATGTAACACTGTACACGCGTCAACTCCACAGTTTCTTTTCTTTTTCTGCATTAGATGGGGGAAGTTTTTCGTGGGTTTGGCACGTGGGAACAAACGGGTGGGGTCGGAGTCTCGGAGTAAATAAAATAAAAATATTCGGTTCAATCTTGTTATTTTGAAATCGACAAGAAAGAAAATGTGTGATCGATGTTTTTTGGTTGTAATAAAAATCTGTTTAGTTTTTTTTTTTTTTAATTTGATACTACTATTTTGTCTGACAATTTTGAATGTGCACCAAAAAAATTAGATGAGCTGCGAAAGTCTTGCTGGTTTTACTATTTCTTAAACTCTATTTAAACGACAACTAGCTTTTTTTTTTCTCTTTTTTTTGGTGAGTACCGGGGGAAGACTTTCCCCCTGAATTTATTAAAAAAGAAAAAATATTACATCCGAATTCGTTGTGGAAGCGTAGTTCCAACAACATCGTCTCTCAAAATTGAATTAACAACAATCAGAACCGAAATAAAAGCATGAAAACCAAGAGGCAAAGAAAACGACAAATAGCTTTATAAGAGGTGTTTCAATGCTTTTTTATTTAATGACAAATTTTTTTAAAAAGAAAAAGATACAAAGTTTCTATTAATTACACAAACTAGATAAAAAAAAAGGCTCAATCTATCCCATTAACCAAACAAATGATTAAAGTTAGTGTTAGCTTGACCGATTAGATCTAACATTAAGGAGATTTAACATTTCTTAATGGAGTGAAATTTTTTCTACCGCCGGATCTAATTTAACCTAGTCACACTCGATTTAGAAATTTTTAGATTAATGAGATAAGTTGGAGTTTTTCTTTTTGTCTAATTCATGAATGTAAGTTAGATTTTTTTGTAAACTAAATATTTTGTGAAAAATATTTGGGTTCACCCCTGAATCTTTATATCCACCTCCTTTATTTCAGCCAATCAAAATTTGCCATCTAATAATAATAATAAAAATTTAATTTAATTATAAAATCCAATTTACCACTAAAACGAAATTATGTATACTAAAACGAAATTATGTATCGGTTTGGGTTTATTAGAAAGGGTTGGAGTTTAAATTTTATGATTAAACGAGGTTAAATATCGGTTTGAGTTTATATACGGATTTAGATTTTGTGGATGTTGGATTCACACACTCAAGTATTTTATTAAGTGGGAAAGATTATTCTTGAGAGACAAAAATGAATGTATAAAGACTTGTGAATTGTTACGAAAATTGCTATAATATTTCTCTCTTCAGAGGAAGATCCTTTTACATGGCCATTGGCCTTTATATTTATACATAGAGAATTGTCATTAAAATGAATAATTAAGTACAATTATTCCCTCTTAAATGTGTCCGTTTTGATTCTTCGACTTTAATGCTCAACGTTTGAATTTGAGTTGACTCTGATCTTCGTGGGCCTCGCCTTTCTGGCCCAAATATCCTTGAACCATCTTACCCATGCCTTCTTCATCGAACTCATGTCGCAATGTAATCACTTCGGATGGTCGAAGTGGTGACAACCACTTCGACCGTTCCTTCGACTCCTGGGTCCGATGGGCTTCATTCTTTATGGGCCTATTATCTTGACTACGTGGCAATCTTTGGTTGGTCTCGTACTTCTGGTGCGGGATCCGACACCAACAATTAGCCCCCCAAGTTCTTCGAAGTGCTATTCCAATTCGGAGGACTTTAAATGCTCAAATAGCCAAAGATTGCGCTCGAGAATCTTTCTGATTTCCCGCCGAAAATCTCATCACTCCTTTAATTTCGGTACTAGCCTTTTTTGACTGAGTGACATCTGTCATCATTATGACCGTATATTGTTTAATTACTATTAAAACGGGAAAAACCTTCCCACTTCCCACACGACTTCCGAGGCGGTTTCATCATTAGCTTGAGGTAACTTCTTTTCACCATTACTCTCTTCTTTTACTTTTGTACTTTAATCAAAAACTCTCTCTTCTCTTCTTCACAAAAAACCTCTCTTCGCCGGACCTTGAATTTTTCATTTTGCCCAATGACTTCCGATTCCGATAGACCCAAGTCTCCGTCTTTCGATGAGAGGCGTTCTAGTAACGATGAGTGCACCCGCTCTGATGATATTGCCGGTCCGCACTACAGGTCCACTTGTACTCTTCAATCCCTCGAGCGGTTGAAAGAGCTTTGCCGGATTCCGCCGGAAATTATGGCGGAAGCACAAATAGCTTCCCCCACAGAATCCCCAGAGAACCATCGCGATGGTTACTTCTGTGTGTACGAGATTTATTTCAAGGGTTGCGGGCTGACTTTTCCTCTTCCCGAAGCCCTAGTTCTATACCTAGCGGCCCTTGAAATCGCTCTTCCTCAATTAACCCCTAATCTTCTCCGTATTATTCTTGGAATTATAACAATCGCGGCGGAGGCCGGTTACGTTATCGGAGTTGCTGAACTAAATGAGCTTCTGAGCGTGAGAAGTTCATCGAAGAAAACGGGGTATTTCTCAGCATATCTCAATGCCAACAGGAACATCATTTCACATCTTCCGAACAAGGATGAAAATTGGCATCATCCTTGGTTTCTAATTAAGAAAACTCCCGCTTCGATTGGAAATCTCGCAGATTTTCTCCCTTCGAAGTGGTCTGCGAAACCCGGTAGTGATTAGGTTGCCCGTATCTTTCCCGATTGTTTCTTTATCTTTATTGACTAACACCGTTGTTTCATTTCGCAGCTTTCATCGCTTCCAATCTCCCATCTGAAGAGTTCATCGAATTCTTCAAAATAATTCTTGAAGGGGAAACCCTTTGGAATTCCTTCACTCTTGAACGATTCCTAGAAGCTAACCACAGACTCAGGATGAGTCCGCCTGGTCATCTTCACCAAATTCCTCCCCCTCCCTCAACTCAGGGAATGTCATCTCGGGCCCTTGCGGCCAAGCGTAAGTTGCTTTCCAAGCCGATGGCTGAGGCTTGCGAGGAGAAGAAAAAGTTTCTCGCGACTTCTATAGACAAGAAGGACTACAGTAGAACCTTGCTGGTTGATGATGGCAGCACCGAGGGAGCTCGATCTGTCGCTTCCTTCAGATTAACTCCTCGTCGCGATCGTCGCGACTCATGTTCTCCTCGGAGGGATCGATCTCCTCGCCGTGATTCACCTCGTCCTTCCCGAGATGATTTTAGTAACGAACCAATTAAGAACTTGGTTCGCCGGAAGAGAGACAAGTCCTCTCGCAGCGACTCTTCTCCACGGAGGGAAAACTCGAGGGCTCGGACTGACCGCTCACCTCGATCATCTCCTCCTCCTGAACCAATGGGTCCTCCTCGACCGGTTGATATGTCTTCCTCCTCCCAGCCTGATAGTGGAAAGACTGCCAGGAGTGCGTCTCCGAAAAAGGGAGATTCTGAATCTCGAGATACTTCCTCGAGGTTAAAACCTGCTCTTGTCCCTCAAGTCAAATCGCTTTCAGGTTTGGTGACTTACACATGCTTAAACTTTTTGTCTTTATTAAAATTCCAATTTTTACAATTCTTCCTTCTTCGCAGCTATGGAGACAGAAGACAGCGTCTTCCGATGCTTCAAGACCCGTTCGGGTTCGATCTTGCCAGATTTCAACAAATGGCGCCCTGCAATTCGTGAACGCTATTTGCTTCACGCTTATCATTCATCTCGGGTTAGTTCCGTTTTCTTCCTCCCTTTTTTGTTTTTATTGTATTGCCATTCTGCGAACTGACTTGCCATCCCGGATTCATGTATGATGCCAGGCTCATAGCAAACTTAACGACATGATCGAACATTACGAAGGGTTGGTCATTGGACGGGAGAAGGAGATTGATATGTGGAAGAAGAAATTCTCAGCTCTTGAGACTGAACTCAATTCTTCTGCTGGCTCCAAGCACGATCTGGAGGATAAGGTCGACAGGTTGACGTCGGAGCTGGCGCAGGTAAAGGGGGAACTGCAAGACTACTATGACCGGAATTACAAACTCCAGGACGAACTGTCTGGTGTTCAGGGTAGACTTCATGAATCCGAATCAACCGCCGATACCCTGAACAACCAACTTATCGAGCTTGACGCGAAGTACAAGGCGCTAGCCAAGTTGCGTGATTCTGAGTTGGCAAGGTCGGCATCGAAGGCCAGAAAGGAGGTTAAGGGACGCGGGATGGAATTGATCCAAGGGGCCATTCGCTTCATGCAAACCGAGAAAGCTAGGTCGGACTTGGAGTCAGACATCAAAGAGCACGAAAGCAACCTGATTCTGCTGGATTAAATCCATGAAGCGGATTTCTCCGAGGAGCAAGAAAGGACCGAGCTGTCGACTAACCTTTCTGAAAAATGGAGTCGCTTGGCAGCTCTTCCCACTTCGGCCTTCAACCCGCTTGACTTCGAGGCATTCTTTACTGAGTCACCTCCTATAAGTGAATCGGGTTTAGACTGGGCAGGTAACGCTTGGCTCCTGTGGCTTACCTTTTTCTTACCTTGTACCTTTGATTGACTGGAATTATTATTTCTAGGTTCCAGTGAGACGGAAGGCATTGTCCCGCCCGTAGCTCCTGTGGTACCGGAGGTCACTCCGGAGGTTGGTTGCACCGCGGAGGGTGGTCAGGGAGCTTCATCTGATCAAGCACCAGTCAAGGAGGTGAATGAAACTCTGGTTGCTGAGCCGGAATCCGAGGTGGAGATCACTCCGTAGTGGCTGTGTCCACTTTAAATTGGGGATTGTCCCTTTAATTTTAAGACTTAATTCCAAACTTATTTTTGGCCTAAGAAGGCTTTATTGTTTCTTTTGAACGAGATATTTGCCTGAGGAGGCTTTTAAACCTTTCTAGGTTGTGACCCCAGGGGGTTTGGTTAAAATTATATGCGGGTTTGCAAAGTCCGCTTTTAACCTTTTGTGGCCTTGTGGCAATGCTTTCGAGATTTTTAGGCTGATCAGACCTTTCTCTTTAGAATGCGAGAACTGAGCTCGGCTTAAAGCGAGTTCCCCACTTCGGGTTTAGTCAACTCGGTAAACTTGTTGGGCTTGGGCCTTAGAAACTTTTGTAGTTAATGCGACGGTTGCTCTTTCCCTTCTCAAGGAAAACGGCTCGTCTTTTAATCAATAATTGCCTTTTCTCGATTTTCCAAAAATGGTTTAAACCACTTGGGCACGCTACCATTAATGGATTTATGGTTCCAAGACAAACCCTAAATCATTATAAATAAAGGCTCACCTACCTCTTAAGCTTTATTTAAACATGACTCTAGAATCTTGCTTGAGAAATATTTTAAGAATGGAAAACGAAACAGTAGCCCCCGTTGATCCCGGCAGCCCACTCTTCTTGTCCGGCGACGGCTTTGAACCGGCCGGCGTTCTCTTCCCTCACGCCGTCTTTCACTTTCCTTCAAAGGAGAAGAAAGAGGCTTGCGATTTTATTGACAAGGTAACTATTAAAGCTTTTGATTTAAAAACTTCTTGTTTCGTCTTATTCACTCATTTTTATGTTAGGTTGCCGACAAGCACCGTCGCTTGTGTGAAGAGAGGCAGCGGCTGGGACTCAAAAGGCAGACGCTCGAGACTCGCATCGCTCGGGTGGAAAGGAAGATACGGGCCTTGGAGAGCGATCCCTTTCAATGGGAGTGGCGGAACTTCGACTCCGTTGCTGAGATCCCGAAGATGCTTCAGATGTATCTCCGCGCCAGAGGAGTCCCGGGTCCCGTGAACGCCCCTGTCTACGCCGTTCCATCCGACAGTGAAGAGGAAGAGGACTTGGAGGAGGAGGCCAGCAACTGCCGGAAACGCGTTCGGGATCGTTCCGAAGTGGATGCCACGAACAAGGCGTCCACTTCGGAAACTAAACCGGCGATGAAGGAGCCTGTTCCTGAGCCTCTCCTATAAATGTTTTTTAATTTCTTCACTTCTCTTTTTTTTTTTTTTTTTTAAAAACTCGTAATGGGCTTCGGCCCCTTTTTTATTTATGAAAATATTTGCTACTTTCCTTTCTTTCCAAATATTCTTGGAGATGCGTCTTTTAATGCAGGATCCGTTCGAGGGCATAAATCACTCCGCGAATCATTCCATTCCTTGGATAGAATCCGCAGCTTGCTAGGGATATGAGGTTTCTATAAATTATAGGTTCAATTCCCCTTTACTCCTCACCACTCTCTCTTTTTTTTTTAGCAGGTATGGAGTTCAATCTACGCTGTTCAGAATCTATGCCCGACTTCTCCAGAATCGGAATGATGAATGAAGATGTTCCAAATGAGCCCAACAGGCAGCCTCCTCCACTTCGCGGCTTCTTGAGATCTCAAATCCGAGCCCCATGTGCTTTGATCAGGGATCTCCCAATCAGAGACCAAGGAACGGCAACGGCGTTCATAGAGGCGCTCGAGCTTCAACACCGGAAGCTTACGTCGGAAAAGAGGAGACTTCGCAAGAGGATTAACCGGATGCAACGCAGGCTTACTACAGTGTCAAGAAGTCTTCACATCCTTGAATCTCACCCCGGAGAGTGGATTGAGATTGGAATTTCTGACTTTGCTCGAATTCCGGACTGCATGATGCCGATCCTCGATCTTGCTGGTCAAGGAGTTGAAGTGTTCTGCTCATCAACAAGATTTCCATAATCCGAAGTGTACGATGAAGGACATTCCGTCTTTTAAATAACGCTCTATTTCCAATCTTTTGTATGTTCGCATAGCCGAACCTTTATTTGCTTCACTTGTTCGCACAATCGAACCTTTTTCCTTTAATAAAGAAATAAAACAAATTTTTATTAATAGCTGAACTCATTTCCGAGCTGCCTACGTACCCATCTCGGGATCAAGCCACACCGTAGGTCATGTACAAAATAATGCATATAGCTTTAAACATAAAACTTCTTTAAGTTGATCACACTCCAAGGTCGCTTCACTGGATTGTCTTCTAGGTCTTTCAACCTATAAACACCGTTTCGAACCACTTCGGTAATAATGTAAGGTCCTTCTCAATTAATACCGAGTTTTCCGGCACCTTCTTCTTTTTTGTTGTCAAAGACGCGCCTTAATACGTAATCTCCCACGAAGAACGGCCTACTTTTAACCTTTGAATTGTAATACCGGGCTGCTGCCTGTTGGTAATTCTGGATCCGAATTAGAGCTTGATCACGCCTTTCATTTATGGTATCTAGTGAATCGTTAAGCATTGCTGAATTTTCTTCCTCATTTAACGGTGCTTCTGTTCGACGAAGTCCGGGCACATTGAGTTCAGCTGGTACTACCGCCTCCATGCCATAAACCAAAGAGAATGGAGTTTCTCCTGTAGGTCGCCTAGGGGTTGTACGATAGGCCCACAGGACGGGTTAGAGTTCTTCATACCATCCTCCCTTTAGATGACTTAAGCGTTTCTTGAGATTGCTTAATATTGTCTTGTTCGCGGCTTCAGCTTGACCGTTTCCTTGCGGATATCGTGGAGTAGAATAACTAACTTTGATTCCCCAGTCCGCGCAAAAGGCATCAAACTCGTGTGAAATGAATTGTGGTCCATTATCAGTGACTATTTCGTACGGAACTCCATGTCGACATATAATGTTTTTCCAAATAAAAGTCTTCACCACCGAATCCTTGATACCAACATACGCCTCAGCTTCAATCCATTTCGAAAAGTAGTCCGTAAGGACTAAAAGGTACTGTACACCTCGAGTTGATTTGTGCAATGGTCCAATGATGTCCATTGACCACCTCATAAACGGGTATGGGGAGGAAATGGAGGAGAATAATTCCGACGGTTGGTGGATCAATGGTGCATGGAGTTGACAGCGCTTGCATCTTTGGGCGAACTTAACACAATCTGTGATCATAGTGGGCCAAAAATACCCCATTCTTTTAACTTTAAAAGCCATAGCTCTTCCTGATGAATGACTCCCACATAATCCTTCATGTACCTCGCTCATGACGATTTCGACTTCGGGCCCAAAAATGCATAATAGGTAAGGGTCACTGACACCTCGCCTATATAACGTATCCTTCGACAGACAAAATTTCGCGCTAACAACTTTCATTTTCCTGGCCTGCCATTTATTCTTTGGGAGCTCACCTGCCACGATGTAGTGCTTTATTGGCTCCCTCCAGTCAGCCCCCCAGTCTTTAGCCGGAATTTGGTCAACTTTGTGAAATATCCGTGGTTCCGGTTTGGGATGTTCGTTTGGTTCAAGAATATTCTCCTTGATTAATGGCTCGGTTTCTAACATCGTTTCTGGAATCACTTCTTCAGCTAAGACAACGGGTTCCTTGTTAGATGTATTTGATCCCTTTGACTTCCTTCGTTTGTTTGAAGGCGGTTCGATATCTGGTTCGCCGCGGTCGCGTGCCGCTGCTCGAGATCTTGTAATGACGAGAGTTTCTTTGTTGTCTTGAATGCTTCGCTCCGAAATGCATTCTACTGGAATAACTCTCTTTAACCCGGGATCCGATGTTGACGCCAATGCGGCAAGTGCATCCGCAGTTGTATTCTCTCCCCGAGGTATGCGGATTAATTCGAATTTCGAAAAATTCTTAGATAAATCCTTTACCACTTCGAGGTACGCTTCCATTCTTGAATCTTTGGCTTCATAATCTCCATTAAATTGGTTAACTACTAATTGCGAATCGCAATAAGCCAATATTTCTTTAGCTCCAATTCCTTGTGCTAGCCGAAGTCCGGCAATAAGGGCTTCGTATTCTGCCTCGTTGTTGGAAGCATCGAATAACAATCGGAATGATTGTTCTAGAATTTCTGATGTTGGAGATTCCAACTTGATTTCCACTCCAGATCCTTGTTTTGTTGAAGACCCGTCCACGTGTAATTTCCAAATTTGGTTCTCCGGTTGCTCTATCGTTCCAGGTATTGGTAGTTCGGTAAGGAAATCTGCTAAGACCTGAGCCTTCATACTGATTCGACTTTTGAACTCTATGTCGTACTCGCTTAATTCCACCGCCCATTTCGCCAAACGTCCAGACTGACTTGGACTATGAAGTATTGTTCGGAGTGGTTGGTTAGTTAATACTTCAACCGGATGGGACTGAAAATATGGACGCAGCTTCCGAGCCGAAGTTACCACCGCAAGTGCAAGCTTTTCCATCATTGTGTACCTGGTTTCCGGATCCGTCATTGACTTGCTCACGTAGTAAATTGGTTTCTGCTCCCCACGGTCTTCCCGAACCAAGACTCCACTAACCGCGTGGTTTGAAACTGATACGTACAAGTAAAGTTTTTCATCCTCTTCCGGTTTGGAGAGTATAGGTGGAGTGGTTAAGTATGCCTTAAGCTGCCCAAAAGCTTCTTCACACTTCTCATCCCAAAGGAATCCTTTGTTCCCTTTTAGAATTTGGTAAAAAGGCAATGACTTATCTGTCGATCTCGAGATAAATCGATTCAAAGCCGCAATCCGCCCAGTCAACCGTTGTACTTCTTTGAAGTTTCTTGGAGATGGCATGTTTAGAAAGGCGTTAATTTGATTTGGATTGGCTTCAATCCCTCTTTCTGTTACGATATAGCCAAGAAATTCTCCGGATGGAACTCCAAATGTGCACTTCGCTGGGTTCAGCTTCATTTGATATTTATTGAGAATATCAAAACATTCCTCCAAATGTTTAACATGATCTTCTTTCTTTAATGATTTAACCAGCATATCATCTATGTAGACTTCCATAGTCTTCCCGAGGTGATTGTGAAACATTTTGTTCACCAACCGTTGGTAAGTTGCTCCTGCATTTTTCAAACCAAAAGGCATTACCTTGTAACAGTAGATACCTCTATCTGTGATAAATGACGTCTTCTCTTGATCTTCGGGGTTCATCATTATCTGATTATAACCCGAGAAGGCGTCCATGAACGTCAACAGCTCATTTCCAGCGGTGGACTCTACAAGTCGATCTATATGCGGGAGCGGGAAACTGTCTTTGGGACATGCTTTATTCAGGTCTGTAAAATCGATGCAAACTCTATCTTTCCCATTCTTTTTCTTGACAACGACAGTGTTTGCTACCCATTCCGGATATTGCACTTCTCTTATGGACCCTATCTTCAAAAGTTTATCCACTTCGTCATTTACTATTTTTGCCCGCTCTACTCCAAGCTTTCTTCTTTTTTGTTTCACCGGTTTGAAGCTTGGATCCACGTTTAGTTCATGACAAATTATACTCGGATTTATGCCAGGCATGTCCGCTGCTGACCATGCAAATGATGCTTTGTTTTTCCTTAAGAGTTCGATCAAAGCTTCTTTTATTTGGCCAGTCAAAGTTGCTCCAATTCGAATTTTCCGGTCTGGTTTGTCTTCTTCCAACACCACTTCGACTACCACATCCTCTTTTTCCTGCCCATTAGGAGGTTTTTGCCTTAGTCCCTCTTTTGCGGGCTTTGTTAATTGCTATTGGATCTTCAAACGGTGGCTAGCTAAGTAACACGTCCGTGAAGCTTCTTGATCTCCCCGAATTGTTTCCACCCCATTTGATGTTGGAAATTTGATACATTGATGGTATGTAGAGGGGACTGCTTTCATTCGATAAATCCAGGGAGTCCCGAGGATGATGTTGTAAGTTGCGGGCTTATCGAAGACAACGAAGTCCACGATCTTCGATACCTTCTTGGCAAGGACTGGCAGCTTGATTGTTCCGAGAGACATGGCCGACTCGCTTGTGAACGCCACTAATGGAGATGGAGGTCCTACTATGTCTCCTCGGCTGATTCCCATTTTTTCTAGAGTACTTAAAAAGATCAAGTCGACCGAACTGCCTGTATCTATAAGGATCCTTGATACTTCGAAGTTAGCGACATCAAGAGTAATGACTAGAGCATCATCATGCGGTCTTTCGAGATGCCGTGTTTCTTCTTCGTTAAATGATATTGAGGCACCTTGAAAATCAATTTCTTCGCTCAAGCTTGCTTTGAGTAAGATATTTCGTCTATGCTTTTTGATGGAACTTATTGAATCTCCGCAAAATCTGGAACCTCCTAGAATTACATTGATCTTACCCTTCGAACTCCTTGGTTCTTCCTCGTTGGATAACCTTGGTCTTTTGGAATCTTGATCTTTGGAGTTTTCCTTTGCTTCGTGGTATTCCTTCACAAAATCTTTTATATCAAATTTAGAAAGATCGCCACTAGCCCAAAGCTCTGCGAGGTGCTTTTTAAGAACGCTGCAATCCTTGGTTAAATGTCCGGTTACTTTATGAATGTCGCAATATAGACTTTCATCACGGACCCAAGTGTTTGATCTTCCTTTCCCTTGGAATTGTTTTCCGACGGTACTGTTGAAGGGTTGCGACCCAAACTTCTTTGGTCCTTTGCTTTCCCTATGCTCGAACTTCCTGGCAGGGGCGATGATTGCTGGCTTTTCTTGCTTATTTCTCTTGGCAAAGCTTTCTTTTTCGTCCTCGACCTCCATCCAGTTGTTCGCGCGAAAGAGTGCATCCTGAATTGTGTCTGGTTTATGAAGTATTAAGTCTTCTTTAAACCTTGAATCATGTCGCAATCCTTTTCGTAGGGCAGATAAAGCTGATTGCTGCGAGATTCTTGGGAGCTTTGACAACACTCCTTTGAACTTGGTGATGAAAACTCGAAGTGACTCGTTAGATCCTTGCGATAAGTTCCAAAGATCGGCATCTGAAACGCTTTTATCCATAAGGATGGAGTATTGCTTTAAGAATACGGCTGATAGTTCGTCGAAATTGCTGATCGAACCCGGCTCTAATTGGGTGAACCACATTAGAGCTTGGCCACATAGATTCTTCGAAAACAGCTTGCAATAGCCTGCGTCCTCATCAGCTTCATCCAATTCGACTCTTCCCGCAGCGATCAGAAAAGCTGCGAGATAGCTTTTTGGATCCTCCAATCCGCTGTAAGGGTCCAATTTGAGTTTCCGGGAATCTTTGATCCTCAAACTCGCAATTCGCGAGATGAAAGGTGTTCGCCTAGCTTCTTCAATGACTCGATTGATGTCTGGCTCTGAACTTGTAGCTTGATGAAATTTTGATTTCATTTCTTTTAACTCCTGGCTAACCTTTCTCATGGTCTCGAACTGGTCGAGGTTCTCCTGCTCGTACTGAGCTGCAAGTTGTTCTTCATCCCCGAGCTGCGTCTCTTCTTCCAACGTCTGAGCTACATTATTAGTAGCACCGGGAGTTGTTTGTCCGCTGGTTTCATTTCGTGCAGCGGAGCTTGGCGAGTTGAATATCCCTCTTCGGATTCCCACCGGGTTTCCTGCACTTAAAGAGCGAACACGAGTTTGTATAGTATTGACGTTTTGACTAAGAGATACCTGGGATGTTTGCAACGTATCGACGGCCTTTTCCACATCCGAGAATTTTTGTGATATGTCCGACATGGTTTGCTGCATAGCTTTGAGGGTTTCGGCCAATGATGTCTCAGCGGCGTCTCCTCCGGACATTGTTGCTTATCTCGGAAGTGTGATAAAGAAAAAATCTGACCACTCAAGAACCCTCTTTCCCCACAGACGGCGCCAAAATGTGGATGTTGGATTCACACACTCAAGTATTTTATTAAGTGGGAAAGATTATTCTTGAGAGACAAAAATGAATGTATAAAGACTTGTGAATTGTTACGAAAATTGCTATAATATTTCTCTCTTCAGAGGAAGATCCTTTTACATGGCCATTGGCCTTTATATTTATACATAGAGAATTGTCATTAAAATGAATAATTAAGTACAATTATTCCCTCTTAAATGTGTCCGTTTTGATTCTTCGACTTTAATGCTCAACGTTTGAATTTGAGTTGACTCTGATCTTCGTGGGCCTCGCCTTTCTGGCCCAAATATCCTTGAACCATCTTACCCATGCCTTCTTCATCGAACTCATGTCGCAATGTAATCACTTCGGATGGTCGAAGTGGTGACAACCACTTCGACCGTTCCTTCGACTCCTGGGTCCGATGGGCTTCATTCTTTATGGGCCTATTATCTTGACTACGTGGCAATCTTTGGTTGGTCTCGTACTTCTGGTGCGGGATCCGACACCAACAGATTTTACAATTAAACGAGGTTAAATATCGGTTTGGGTTTAGAAAGTACGATTAGGGTTTAGATTTTATGATTAAACAAGGTTAAATATCGGTTTGAGTTTATAAACGGATTTAGATATTACAATTAAACAAGGTTAAATGTCGGTGTGGATTTCGAAAGTACGATTAGGGTTTAAATTTTTTACAATTAAACAAGTTTAAATGGCGGTTTGGGTTTACAAAAGAAAATTATGATTTAGATTTTGTAATTAAATGAAGTTATATATCGGTTTGGGTTTACAAAAGAGTGGTTAGGGATTATATTTAATAAATAAATGAGTTTAAATCTTTTTTTTTTATATGGCGAATTTTGATTGATTCAAATAAAAGGAGTGGATAAAAGGTTTCACCCCTAAGGGTGAACCCTTGTTCATATTTTATAAGGATCTCATATTTTTCCAATGCACATGTTTTATTCTCTACAATTATTCGATTATAACGATTAAATATACTCCCTCTGTTCCAAATTATAAGATGCTTTTGTTAAAAACACAAAGATTAAGAAGTAATAAATGTTTATTTATTTATAAAAATTTAACCAATAGAAAAATGACAGCAGAATTCAAAAGGTCATAAATAAACTAAATAAACTTAAATTATGCATAAAAATCTGAAAAAATCTTATATTGTGGAACAAGAAAAGAAGGCTTAAACATCCTCTAATTTGGAACAGAGGGAGTACTTTTTATTCTCTACAATTATTCGATTAAAACTCTACATGCATAGATCAACATAGATCAATACAATTTTGACAAACGGTTATCAACATTTTTATTATAATCAAATTTTAACATTCTTAATTTTATATTTGCAGCAAAAAAATTTTCATTTAATAAAAGAGAAATTGTTAAAAATGCCCCTTTTTCAATACCCCTTTTCAAAAATGCCCCCTTTGAGAGTCCATTTTTAAGTTTGCCCTCTTTTAATTTTTAATGACCATTTTACCCTTATTTGAAACAAAATTATGTCCACAAAATACAAAATATTTTTTGGCGGGAAAAGTGATCCCGCAATTTTTCCGCCAAAACACTTGTAAAAACCTTTAAAAAACCTTGTAAAATTTTTCCGTAAAAATTTTTCCCGCCAAAAAATTTTCCCGCCAAAAAAATTTTTTTGCGGGAAAAGTGATTCCGCAATTTTTTTTGCGAAATTTTTTTGGCGGGAAAATTTTTGGCGGGAAAAATTTACAAGGTATTTTAAAGGTTTTTTACAAGGTATTTACAAGTGTTTTGTAAGGTTTTACAATGTATTTTAAAAGGTTTTACAATGTACTTTTAAGGTTTTATAAGGTATTTATAACTTGTAGAACCTTATAATAAACTTGTAAAACCTTATAACTTGTAAAAACCTTATAAAATAGCTTGTAAAATCTTATAATATCTTATAGATACCTTGTACATACGTAGATAACCTATTCATGAACAGTGTTCCCCTTATCTCACAATGTATAAAACCTTTAAAATACCTCGTAAAATTTCGGCGGGAATAATTTTCCCGCCAAAAATCTAACGCCATTAAAATTGCGGAATCACTTTTCCCGCAAAAAAAATTTTTTGGCGGGAAAAAATTTTACGGGAAAATTTTGCAAGGTATTTTAAAGGTTTTCCAAATTTTTACAAGTGTTTTGGCGGGAAAAATTGGGGGATCACTTTTCCCGCCAAAAAATATTTTGTATTTTGTGGACCTAATTTTGTTATATTTTCCTTATATATTTATGATATCTTTTATTAAAAGAAGGGTAATTTAGTCATTTTGTACATAAAAGGGGTATTTTTAAAAATGGACATCCAAAGGGGGCATTTTTGAAAAGGGATATTAAAAAAGGGGCATTTTTGTGAGTCTCCCTTAATAAAAAGCTATAACATAGTATATTCTTAAAAATAATATAAAGGAAATAAAAAGAAAACCAATAGTGCAATTATTGTTTATTTAGGTATCATTAAAAGGTCGTTTACTTGATTGATATAACACCTTATCTATTTAACAACTCCCATCAAAACAAAGTCTTAAAGTGTGTCAATTAGGTTAAACTGACTCGTCTAATTAAAAACAGAAAATCAAATCAAATTTTTGGTCACTTAGTTGGTTATATTAAGAAAATTAAAATTTAATTATCAGATTAAATGGTGGCTTAGCATAAATCATACGGTAGTAATATCTTGATAGTTTTTCTCACATTGGAAAAAGTTACTTTTAATACTCACGTACTCACATCATACGTTCACACATCTGGATCAGTATGTGCAGTCCATCGAGAGACAACCCTATATATAATAATAGAGTGACCAAGTACATAAACTGAATAATTTATTGGAGATGATCAATGATTAAACAATGACTAATTACTGTCTCCCAATCAGACTAAAATACTAAATCATCGTCGGACACAGCAACAACAAAACTGACACACAGTCATTGTAATCTCGAAGTGGACAATTAATATATAACTGATTTATTTAAGTACATCCGTACATGTCAAACATCCTTAATTCACGTATGATATACTCCATCCGTTTCGTTTTACTTGTCGTTTTAGAGTTAAAATTTTGTTTCATAATAGTTGTCGTTTTAGGTTTTCGATGCAAATGTTTTGTGAAAATTCCAGTTTTATCTCTACTGTTTTAATGTTTCGGCCAATGATTTTTTTTATAAAATATATTAATAAAATATAAAACAGAAAATTTAATGCTTTTCTTAATTTGTGTGAAAAAACCATAAACGACAACTAAAACGAAACGGAGGGAGTATCTCTTACAAGACAAATATTATAAAGTTGGAATATGAAAAGACATAATGGAGGATATTTCCTTACTTACGACATGCAAATTCGGAAGTGCAGAAAAAAATAATTGTTCCAATTATGTGGCATATAGAGTTTTGATTTCACTAGCCTAAGAGATTTTCCCTCTGGATTTTGCTTTTGTTTACGAAAATTTAGACAACATATTTTGGAAACTATTGAAGGATAGTCCGAATTATGTGGCATATATATAGTTTTTCATGACTTTTGTGATTTATTTGGAAGACTCACAACAACAAAATTGTTCCAAGACGATTTTATGAGTCCTTCGAATGTCGTAACTCACACTTTGAAAAATTCAAAATTTCTGGTTAGAGACGAATTTTGGGGCGGCTCCAAACCATATACATGCAAAATATTTTGTGACTAGTTTGTTTTCAACGCCAAAAGGTCTGAGACGTCGATCAAATGATTTGTGGATGGATGATAAACTTACCTCAAGGTTAGGTAGGATTTGTGAAACCATAGACGAAAAACTTATACTAGCCACTCAGAATTCAAAAGTTTAGCTTGGTCAATGAATTGCGTCTTCCATCACCGTTTTGAGATTTCTTTGGAATCAACTATTTAGATCTACTCAAAATAAATAAAATCTCTAAAAGATTGGGCTATTTTCACAGTTTTTTAGACGAATTCTTCTTAATCAAAATTATGTTTTTTTCTTTTAATTTGTTGCGTATTTTTACACAGAGTCTGTCTACTTAGGATTAGTTTGATAATATTGGTGTTACGTTTATAAAAGTGTTGTTGACAACAACAGAAAGCTAATAGAATATAACTGGCCTGGTCATGTATATCACTAAACTATTGACTATTGTTAACTTACTAAGGTATATATGGATGAATATGATAGTGCGTTGGTAGTCAAATGAATATGAAGCGTGAGTCTTAGTGATTGGTATAAAACGATCCTTTTCATTCAAAAGGTTGTGCAGCTTTAATTTGGGAAATAAGCATTTCCTTTCACCGAGGATGAGCTTTCACTTGCGGTACAATTTTTCTGATTCGCCTACAAAATTGTAATAGCTAAAAAATAGATTTTGTAGTAAAATGCTCGATCAACAAGAAAAAGCTACCTAGTCACTGTACTGTATTACCGTGCTCTTATTTATTTTTGGTAACATTTATATATATATATATATATATATATATATATATATATATATATATTTGGTTATAAGAATTCTTTTTTTTTTTTGGCAATGGCTAAGTTTTGAAAAGTATTTCGACAATTTCTCTTTGACCGCGAAAATAATTCTAATGCAAAACTTGCAAATTCTATTAAATGTATTCATCAATATTTTTTTTTTTTGTGCAAATGGCTAATTTGGATAGTTTACATTAATTTGCAATGTTAGGTGGGGCTGAAGTTACAAG
>NW_003302492.1:0-3901 GCF_000004255.2 Arabidopsis lyrata subsp. lyrata | reverse complement strand
TATTGTATCACAATTTATCGCAAATTGGGATTAAGAAAAAGACGTCTTAGTTACTAGTTAGTGACAAATAGTCTGTGGTTATTCTCACAACCGGTGAGTCCGTGACAAAGAGATAATTATGGCACTATAGGGGCAAAAGTAACAACAAGACATCACTATATACTCTCATAAAGTTTTTGCAAATGACGACAAATAAACAGTGAAAAAGAAGAAAATTTGCGATAATAAATTGAGTTAATTAGTTAGACTTAGAAGAGAGTGGAAAAGATTGAAACTAAGTAAATGAAAATGATACGATTTATTGCTATCAAATAATGTAATTTTTTTAACAATTTCTAATTTTACTGTAAGATAAAATGTATCGCTCTAGTTTCTTAAATTTATATTTAAAATTATATATATTTGGCATTATTGTGATTTGTGAATGGATTTACCAAATAATTATATAGAAGTCATAATTGATTATACATTTATGTAATGAAAATATAAAACTTTTATATAATAATATAGATATTCACATATAAATTTATTATATTGTGGAAAAAGTTGTAGTTTTCATAAAGTAACTGTTTATAGTGTTAAACTAAAAGTAAAAAAATTCAATATATTCTCATTTTTAAAGAATATAGAGTGCAAGTACTGATAAAAATTTTAAAGGAGATAGTTCTTCTCGTTTTTTACGACAACTACTTGCCAGTCCATCTATAATTAAGTAGGTCTGGACACGAAGCGGATATCCGGAAAAATTGTGATATATGTTATTCAATTCGTTTTAACCGAATACCTCTATGTTTTGCTTTGATTCGAAAATTTTCGGATATCCGGGAATTCGAATATCCAGATTTTTTGTGATATTTGCGGATATCCGCTTTGATAAATATAAATATTACAAAAATCTGTAAACTATATAACCATATCAGATATTTAAAGTTTTTTATTTAACATGCTTTCAAAATAAGTTTCAAATATCCAACATAACCGTTGTTGTTATCACTGGTCAACAAAACGTTATATTCCAAAAACCAAAACCCGATAAATTAAGATGTCATTGATCAAAACATAACATGAAAGAAAAATGATCAAATAAACATCTTAATATAAAAACATAAGGTAGCAACAATACACAAACTATTTATGATATCTATATATAGACATAACTATATATTCTAATATATATCAAAAGATACGGATCGAAGCGGATATTCGATTTTTTTAAAAACAATATTTGTTATTTGCTTAGGTTTTTACGAATACTACATTTTTCTATTTGCTTTGGTCCAATATCTTACGGATATTCAGATTTTCCGAATCGAATCAAATCGAATACCGTACCGAATCGAAGCGGATCGAACGAATATTTTGCCCAGTCCTACAATTAAGTAATTGACCCCCCCCCAAAAAAAACTTACTGGCTTTTGATCACCACCGCAATTCTAACCGAAATAAGGGTTTTGCTACGTCATTAATTGTTAATCTAGTGATAAAAACGTTGGACCCTATAATATGCACAAGCAGTACAGATAACGGACTTATTTTGTTGACATTATAAATGTTGGATTTCAGGAAAACTTTAGTCCCTAAGAGTTTAGTTATTAGGCAATAACCTACAGTTATTAGTTGTTAAATATTGGTATATAGAAGTAAACTAGTTTTGTTCGTTTTTCTTATCTTTGTTAATAGTTACATACTTTACATTATTGGCCCACTAAAAGTAATTATTCATATATGACAAATATGGTTAGCTATCTTTCCTCAGTGTCAACTTTTTTTTCTAATGTTGAACTCTTGTGCTTAAAGAATCTATAGAAGTGGCAACGCCATTTCCGCTAGTAAATTTTAATAACGTTTTATTTAGATTTTTTAACATCAATGGAGTAGTTAAATCTCAGATCATTCTTAACTAATTATATGATGATGCAAAAGAAAGAAAAAAAAAATAAGGAGTGAATTGCATTCAATATTACTATATACTATCTTGCATGCTTATATTCATTCAAGCTGCATGGCTCCAGCCCGCCATGACAACAAGTAAACAAAATTAATTAATAGATTGGTGAGATATGTATAATTATACATAATGACCAGAAGTTGAATTGAATGGAAATGAGTAACACCCTTCATTTAGATATATGATTTTGTGCAGTGACGAATAATTTATTACTTGAAACGTTAAAATGATAGGGACAGATTTAAGTACAAATCTATGTAATTTTAAGTATAAATCCACATTACATAGATTTATACTTTACATAGATGGTTCTCCTTTTCGTTCCAAAGAATTTTAAGTATAATTTTAAGTTAAAATGATAGGGACAGAATTACATAATATTGGAATAAAACTAATAATGCGTGATTGGTTTTGTTTTTTTAGGACTAATTACTTCCTCTGTTTCATATTATAGGATGTTTTAGGCATTTTATTTTCTTTCACTATATAAGATGTTTTGGAAAAACAGTTCAAGTTTCTATGCAAAAAATTAAATTTATATAATTTTGTGACTATTTAGATTCTCCAGAAAGTATATCATTGGCCAAATTATCTTTAACTATTTATTAAATTATTTTTAAATATAAAATATTTGAAAACTAAAAGAATTAATTAGTTTCTTAAATTTTGTGCTTTTAGACAAAATATCCTATATTTTAAAAGAGAGGGAATAATAATTAATTAACACTGATGAATACTATTCACGATCATTAGAACACCGTGTGATTACTGGCTAAATGATAATACAATTAAACCAAGCCACATTACATATGTTATGTAACAACTGCACGCTCAAAATCTACTTTGGATAAGTATGTCAATACTCGCATATTCAAAGTTACGCGGTCTCTGCAAACTGTATTCGCTTAAACCACAATTAAAATGTTGACATCTGAAATCCACCAAAGATGTCATCCAAATTAGGAAAACATAAGACACAACTTTTAGAAATTGATTGTATGTGATTTTCAACTCAAATAAAAAGATAAATATTGAATTATCCGTGTTATACTAAAATAAGAAGACGAAAACGATGATAACACATTAAAAAACGAATGACAATGATAATTAAACTAAATGTAATAATATGTCATTTTCACTAGTTCTAAACAGTTTAATAAAGAAACAATCATATTGTTTGTTTGTTTTTTTTATCATGCACGCCATCGTCCAAAATTCTAATTCTGAATAGAGAGGAGAAATGCTTACACGAAGACTTCTAACACCCATCAAAATTATCAGTTTTATCATTATAAGAAGATGTTAACCTATATTATAAATGATAATCTACCAATGGATGCTTCTAAGTAATTGTAGTATACGGAAAGTATAAGATCGCGGATGATATTTTAGCCGGAACACACCTGATCACCACAAATATATTTAACTCGCATTCTATTTTAGTGTAATAGTATTACACATGTGGCCACTGGCCAAACCTTAACAATAAAAGTAACATGTATAAATATGAACAACAAACCAGTTAAAAAAAAAAAAAAAAAAACAAGATACCAGTTTTTATGCACTATGAACGAGTTTACAAATATGACAATTTATTTATGTGGACGTAGACTATTTCAACAGGATAATCAAATTTGTCTACATGCAAATGTTAATTATATATTAAAAAATACAAGTTACTAAAAAACTTTTATCATGAATTCAAATACTCTTCGCAATTAATCAACTAAAATTCTAATACCATATTTCTGAATTCTGACTATATATATATATATTTTTTTTTGTCAAAGATTTCTGACTATATATATATATATATATATATTTTTTTTGAACAAAGTTCTGACTATATTTTAAAACTACAAACTTCAGTCAAATACCCTTTAAAGAATACAGAGGCATACGTGGTCAAAGAATATGTATATGAAATAAATAAACAAAGTAACTACGAAGATC
>NW_003302493.1:36939-44312 GCF_000004255.2 Arabidopsis lyrata subsp. lyrata | reverse complement strand
CATGAGCCTCGAAGAAAAGCGAATCATTAGAATGCCTTCAAAAGAGAAAGCCCGAGAAAGGGACTAGACCGAACTCACACAACCACAACCTCAGCAGAAACGAAGACGAATAATCAAGTAGAGTAGAGCATAGAACCAAACCAATACTACCTTCCAGCCACCAGAGAAGACGAGAAAGCAAAGGAACAAGGAGAAACCTTGAGATCCGAAGGGGAAAACGCCAAAGAGGACCCCCATTTCTTACACGCGGACATTCGTAGACCCAGCCAAAGCCATCTACAAACTAAGAACTAGTTACGCCACGCAAGAGAAGGAATAGAGACCGAACCCGCCGCATCGTCGTGAACCCAAATCTGAAGCCTAAACAAAGACACAAATAGGAGCTAGTAGATGCCTATGCAGAAAGCTACCATCCAAATGAAGAACCCACAAATCGAAACCTTCACCAACTCACAACACCAATCACCAGATATGAAGTAACAGAGAGGCAGAACTAGGAGTCAAGAAAGCCAACCCAAGACTTAAAACTAAGGCTTCAATCCACAACCACTCCCAAAAAGCCGTAACACAAACCAGTAAACAACACAATAATTCCTTAGCCAAGATCTCAATCCCAAGCTAAAAACAGAATTAAAGTGCCTACATCGATGAAAATAAAATCCAAAGTGGCAACACAAGGACAAAACCTCTAGTCCAGCAACCTTCCAAGGTGAAATATGCCTTCCAAGATGAGATATGCCTTCCAATATGAGAGCTGCAAGAAATAACAAAGGGGTTCAGCACCGCCGACTTCACTCCACATCGACGTCATCATCTTCACCCCAAATTGAATCAGTTCTGTTACTTCCAAAGCAAAGGCTCATCAACCACCAAAGATTTCAACAAAACAGGAAAAATAAAACTATAAGGAGGATCAACACCCGTGCTAACTAGCCATAGACCATCAATCCCCAGCCAAAAAACCAACGAGAAAGCCGGATCTAACACCGGAGTAAAGTTGGCCGAAACCTCCAGAGAGACTGCGGCGAAATCACCAAACACAAAGCCGGATATCGTCGCATAGAAAGCCGACGCATACCGGAGCCAAAAGCCGGACATCGTCTCATAAAAAGCCGACGCATGCCGGAGCCAAAGTCGGCCAAACGGTGCTAAGGAGCCACCGATGCCGGAAATAGATTGACCATCGTGACTAAGGAAGCCAACGATGTCAGATAGGAGCCGGCTGATGCCACTGACGAAGCTAACCACCGCCGGAAGAGAGTAGATCACCGGGAAAGCTTTCCCTCTCTGAAAGGTCGAGACTGAGAGAAGAGAGAGAAAAGCCCCCTTCTTTCATTTCTATAAACGTAGCTATCTTAATTATTGACATCCTATAATATATTTGAAGTGAAATTTTAATATATTATTAAATCCTAATTTTAAAGTATCTCGGTCAAATAACTTTTTCTGACATAATTAACTACAGAAATAATTTTCGGTTATTACTAATTGAAATATAGGTATATATATTAGGTGAAGACCATTTCCTCGTAACTAAGGGGTCGGATTTCAACTACTAATAACTGAGAAAATTATTTGTGTAGTTATGTCAAAAAAATAATTTGCAAATCACCCAAATTTAAATATGATAATCATCCAATTTTAATGTGTTTTTTTTTTGGTCCACCCGCCAATTTTTATTTATTTTTGACAAAATTACAAAATCATTTTTTTCTTTTATCTATAATTGAAATGCAGATATGTCAGGTAGAGACCATTTCCTCGTAACCGGTCGGATTTCACGAGATTTCCGGCGAAACTCCGACAATAAGTCCGCATGGGGAACCAACGTCATGCTCTACCCGGAGTCTCTAAACCTCACTTTCCTCACCATGGAACGTAGTCTAACGAGCCACAACGAGTTTGCAATTCCTTATCCCACTTACTTTCACCCTACGTCAAACCTCCGAGATCCTCCGCTGGCAAGACAAGATCAGGCTCACTAACCGGACGATCCTCTTCTCATTCGCCGGAGCTCAAAGACCAATTAGAAACCAGAACGGTTTGGTTCGCACTCAAGTTATAAAACAATGCAAGAGCTCATCTAATACGTGTAGGTTTCTTGACTGTGACGTCAAAGCCAATATTAGCTGCGATGATCCGATCAGTCTGATGAAACTTTTCGAGAGTTCAGTTTTCTGCTTACAACCACCGGGTGATTCGTTAACCAGAAGATCGGTATTTGATTCAATCTTGGCTGGTTGTATTCCGGTTTTCTTTAACCAAGGTAGCGCATACAAGCAATATAGATGGCACATACCTAAGAACAATAGCGAATATTCGGTTTATATACCGGTTAAGGAGCTGAGAACCGGGGGAAAGAACAAAATCGAAGAGATTTTGCGTGGAATACCAAATGAGAGAGTGGTTGGTATGAGAGAAAACGTAATAAGATTGATTCCGAAGATTGTGTATAGTAAACCAAACCGGAACAAACCAGATGGAGAGATTCTTGAAGATGCTTTTGATGTTGCTGTGAAGGGAGTGGTTAAGGGAATAGAAGGGATAAGGAGAAAAGAATTCAAGACTGAGTAACTAAGTTTATAACTAATTAGACAACAAAAAAGAATATGTCCTACATTTGTTATTGTATTTAATTGTTCGTAGGTCTTGTAGTATGTTGTTCTTATTCTTTTACTTCAAATTAGATTAGTTTAAAGTTTTACTAATATACATACATAAAATACCATGTGAAAAAACGAGATTTCACTAAGAAATGATAATTCTAAAATAAAATCCATTTTCTGGTTAAATTTTGCATTTTTCTTTCTATATTATAATTAAGGTCATTATTTATTTCTCACTCAGTATAAGTTTTGTAATTTGACAAAAAAAAAATTAACAACAAAAAAAAATTGTAAAGATGATGGAAAGAACTCGATGACAAAATGATAAGGATTCAGCTTCGCTTAAAAAAACTTGCATGTCCATGTCATTTGTCAATAGCAAAATGATCAAACTTCACACAGTAAGAGAAAACACGTTTTCTAGTGGTTCACAATCATATAACCACTTTGGATGAATAATAAATGAAATGTAATAAGAAAGATGACTTGGGTATTACTAACCTGAAATCCATGTTAACCACATACATCTAATCTCAGCATGAGGAGACGTCCACGAATGACCTCTTTGAGACAGATGAAGAGAGAAGGCAGAGAACGTCATCGATTCTCGATACGGAAAATCTCTAGCTTTATAATGGTTAAGGATTAGTCAAAGCAGTAGAATATGTTTTTATTGGGTCAATGAAACTAAAATAGCCCATAATTTTCGGCCCAAAGTAGCATAAAGCTTTCCATGGTTTTTTTTTTTTTTTTATATGACTCAGGTGATTTTAAAAGCTTTGTGGATCCAAAGACTAATCCTGGGGCCCGGAGAAACCATGTTAGAATTCGAACCCCGGTGGCCAATGCTACTCGAACCCAAGTAGCGGAGACTTTTCTCTCCTTTACCACTGGACCAAGGCGACTTGGTTTCAATGGGTTTGTTTTTTTTGAAGACGAAAAGCAGTAGTACGTATATTAGCTTGAAGTTGAACAAAAGGTACTTTTGATGTCAATGCAAAGGGTTTAGTCTATGGGGTTCTTAACGGTTCTTTCTAAAGGTGATTACCAAGTTTTGGTTAACATCAAATTTCATTAAAATAAAGAAAGAAACAGTTTTGGTTAACATATTACAAAGCATAACGACGGATAATATATATTGGTGTAGTGAATCTCTCTGCAAAGACATTCTTTGGGCTTCGAATTTTAAAAACTCTCAATTCTTAAATACCGCTCCTTCTTCTAATGAATATATCATAATTTGGAGAACATGGTCCAAATAATTATGTTTTATTTTAAAGTTGTGTATACCTACCAATCTAGTAATCTACTATCATGGTTTATCAAAAAAAAAGAAAGTAATCTACTATCATGGTTAACCCAAAATACAACCTTTTTTTTTCCCGTTGACTAGGAGGCCTCGTGCCAAGGTCCTTTACTAATTACTCTGTACTTGACCAGTCGTAAGTCGTAATGTAATTCTAAAGTTAAATGAATGTATTGCTTGCTGTGTCGAAAAGAAGTTTATTTCTAATATTTTCATGGCGCCGTTAAATTTTTATAGCTTGAATGTATTTTATAGTTAAAATAGCTTGATTGTACGAATACATGAAAATATTATACAGTACCTCAGCGGACTGAGTATTTTAATTATGTATGAATAGTTTGGCATACGTAAGATCGAATGTGCTACGTGAGCAGCATGCGAAGAGAAGAGAGGGCAGATGTCAAATTCAGTTGATACGTGTCGCGCGCCCTCCTAACAATAAGTCTCTCCTGCATTATAACAAAACCAACAAAACGACAACAATATTTCAACACCATATCGAGGCGATAAGGAAAAGGTTAGAGCGACCCATGATCCCTCGTTCCTTGGTCAAATTAGAAAATTAAAAATTGTTTCATTGGTGAGATATAACATAGAAAAGAGCATATAAAAGAGTTTGATTGAATTTTACTAAGACATCCATATTTTCTTAAATTTTTGTGAGAAGAAACCTACAAAATTTCTGTCTTTTTAACATAGTAATATCAACCAATATATGGTGATCTAAAGTTTTAAACTATTCATATTTAAGTTTAAAATCAGGTATCAAATCATTTCATTTCGATTTTATGTATGGACTAGTTGACCATCATAAATAAACAACACCTTAAATTACAAAATAATAATCCATTTCTTTCATAGATTAGGAATTTAGGATGTATAATTAGTGTTTTCGAATCCGATTTATAATAAAAACAAAATTACCGATCGGAGCAATTCACATATATACGTTAAAAAGGTGGGGGCTCACTTCACGTGGAGACTTAATTGGATCAGAAAGTAACTTAAAAGATGCGGAACCCCGAAGGTGCCGATGGCATGGGGACCCCATTCACGTACACCCTAACACTAAACATTGCCTAAACTCTTTCTCTATATAAACACTTCTCTCTCTCTCTCTTTCTTTCTCACACAAAAATACAGCACAGATCAGTCCTCAAAGGGGAAAAAAGAAAGCTTTAAAGAGACATTAAGAGGCTACATAAATCACACAAAATATCAAATTGTGAAACCTAAGAAGAAAACAAAAAGTGAGAAGCAATGGCTGCAATGTTGAAGGTCTCTCTTATATTGTCATTGTTAGGGTTTCTGGTGATCGCTGTCGTGACTCCATCGGCGGCGAACCCATTCAGGAAGAGCGTAGTTCTCGGAGGGAAGTCAGGTGTTCCAAACATTCGGACCAACAGGGAGATTCAAGAACTTGGAAGGTATACATCTCCTATATATACATGTATGATATGAATTAGAAATGTGATGTGATTGTGTTTGATCACAGGTACTGCGTGGAGCAATTCAATCAACAAGAACAGACCGAGCAAGGAAACATAGGATCCATTGCGAAAACGGACACAGCCATGTCGAATCCATTGGTGTTTAGCCGAGTTGTATCGGCTCAAAAACAGGTCGTCGCTGGGACCAAATACTATCTAAGGATTGAAGTGACTCAACCCAATGGCTCGACCAGGATGTTTGACTCTGTTGTGGTTATTCAACCATGGCTCCATTCTAAGCAGTTGCTAGGTTTCACTCCTGTTGTCAGTCCTATCTACTAACTTCATTTCTTATTCAGCCTTAAATTTCCATAATATGATCATGAAAAGACTAAAAGGTGTATGATACGAAGCTATTAAGAATGGGTCGATGGTTTTAATGATGTTATGTTGTTCATAAATAAAGACAAGATGTTATTAAGAAGATGAGACGAGACTTGTTGAAATATCACAACCATCAACAAACTTTGGAATGTCGTTGCATTCTCTTTGCATAAACTTTAAGGGTTGAAAGAGTTACCTCTACATATCGATTTTTCAATTCAACTGAAAATTTTGCACACATCTAATCAAACAATATGTAGAGTTGTAAATAACAGAGCCAAGAAAGCTACAAAAAGATGAGCTTACCGTTAAACATTAGCTAAAGTTGTTATGTTGGTTTATAGAACAAGCAACCAGTTTATCAATCAAAGATCTCTTGGGCCTCGATTATGCTGTGTTGCCTGAGAAGATCGGGAGTTGTGAAGTTTCAGATCTTGGATGCAGAGAAAATGGAAAAGCAAGAATAGAAAGAAGAAGAGACGAGAGCGATAATGTTTTGCTTACATATCATCTTTTGCGACCCGGTAATATTTTTCAGCATGTTGCCGTTGGCCAATCATTTGAGCAAAGCGTTCATCGTGGGTAATGACTATGAGTTGGAAATTCTCTTGGCCCTTTCTGTCTTCCATGATCCTGGAGAATGCAAATATACATATATATAATCCAATATTGAGAGCCATGGTCTTAGGATGTGTCACAACATTATAGGGAAAAGACAGGTAAAATCACAATAATGACGATTTCAGTCTTTAGATAGTTTAATTTCTATGTAAGAGGAATTATATGTACACATGTATCATCATCATAATTCATAAATCATTAGGGGTATAGGTCTGAGTTCTTACCTAAGAAGAGCTCCTGCAAGAGATTCTGAATTGGGCCCATCCAGGTTTGTAGTTGGCTCATCGAGGGCTAATATTCCACAGTTTAAGCAAAATGTCTCAGCTAAAGCCAGCCTAATTATCAATGAAGCAAGAACCTGCAGGAGATGATGAAGAAGAAAATGAACCTGAGTTCAACAACGAAGCTTAAAATAATATTGAACAGATAACAATGCTTCTACACGGCGATTTTAGAACAACTCGCCTTTTGACCTGCGCTGCATCTCCCTCTCATTTCAAGTTCTGTATCACCAGTCTGCATAAGAACCTAAGAAATAACAGGGTTTACCACAATGTTAATGATGATCACATAAAAGCATGTTGTCAATTCCTTAGCATACCTTGTAGCTGTAAGAGCGGGTGCCTGCACCTTCGGAATCTGAGTGTATTCGTATGTAATCCATATCTTGACCTCTGTATGTCTGCTGCCACAGTTCCCTTATAATCTTATTTATTTCCTCCATTTTCATTGTGTGGAAGCGCATTAGTGCTCTGTATGTATTCAATAAGATGGAAATGCAGATTAAATGATTTTGTGAATTAGATAGTGTAAAATGAAAAACAACTAGCCAGAAGCTTATATTAGGACTCGAGAAAGGCTTACTTGTCAAGGGCATTGTAGTATCTATCCAAGTCTTTATTTGCCATTTCAGTTGTCTGGCCAAAATGAAATGTTCAATTTAACATAGAGTGGAATTTAATGATCATTCAGGCACTGCCACAAGGCAATACTACGTCTTACCTTTAGCTGGATCAGTTGATCAAA
>NW_003302493.1:11948-17953 GCF_000004255.2 Arabidopsis lyrata subsp. lyrata | reverse complement strand
AGCGACTCCACATCTTCTGTCTGATTAACAGCTTTTAAGACTTCAAAGAGAACAGCAGCAGTTTGATATGCCTTTGTAAGTTGAGCACTACAAGTAAAATAACTTTGTATTATAAAGGAGAAACACCGAAAGACAGATTGCTATAGAGATAAGACAGGGATCTCAACAAACCGGTCAGCTTTGTCAGCGGCGTTTAGCAGAGCTTGGATGTATTTCTTGTAGTAGTGTTGATAGAAACTTTGCATTTCGCGTGCATCACTCTTCTGCCTTCCTGCAAGAGTTGTTTCATTCTCCTGCAAGAGTTTAAGACATAAAGCAAAATGATACATAATCCCCCAGCAAGACAACGGCGTGAAGATGAAAACTCAAGCAGAGTAAATGAAGTAATGATATTCACCCGTTCTAACCGTTGAAGAAGCGCGGTCTTAAACTGGCGAACACCTCGTCCACTTGATGTGGGATCAAGCCTGTGTGCCTTCTCAAACGCATAAAACCGACCTGATAGAAGCATCCATGACGATTTTTTTTCAAGATCATTTAAGATGACCAAATCACGTCATGAGGCAATTTTTTTCATTATTTGAACTCACATAAGTAAGCAACACGCGGGTTACTAGCTTCTACTTCATTAGCTACACGAAGGATAGGAGCAATCTCCACAAGAGACGATGGCACCACTTCACTGTCTAACATAGCCTCTCCGAGATTACCAGCAGTTTGAGTCCGCAGAATCCGCCTCTGGGGCGGAGGCGGATCAGGTCCTCTCCTTTGAGCCATGATATTCTAAATCCTACTAAAAATAAACTAAACAAAGAAGCAAATAAAAGAGCTTTTACACCACCATTAACAACAATCTTTGAGAACTAAATATGAACTGAAAAAGAGCAAATCATAAGCTCTTGAAAGAGATTGCAATCAAATAGCAATCCGACAAAAAAGGAAGATGATTTGTTTCACTCCGAAGCAAGATGAGATTCACTCCTATAAAATCGATATCATCAAAAAGAAATGCTAAAAGTTACTTTTTTAGTTAGGCCATACTCAAAAAGTAGCAGAAGATGTGTAAAGCACAAAACTTTATCACGAAACCTAATTACCCAGAATCTTCATTCACAACTATCTTCGATAATCTATAGCGAGACACAAGACAATCCTTATTCTATAAGTAACAAAGGCTTCAGCTTTGGAAGTATCGACTACGATGGAAAATCAACTAGATTATAAGAAGAAAAATCGAAAAATGATACTAATTTTTTAAGTAACTCACTCCGAAACAGACCTAGAAGACGAATCTATGTCTCACTCATAAGAGTTCAGTGAGAAAAACCCAAGTTAAAGTTGTAAACTTTGAATCAGATTCGGATTAGTAAGGCAGATAAAAAAAGGAAAAGCAAAACCCAAAAGCTTGCGAAATCAAAAACCCAGAGATCAATGACCAATCACCTGAAAAGAGAAGCGGAGGACCAAAAGCTACGACGGCTTCAAGTAGAATCAAGAACAAGCGATGGAGGAAGAAGAAGAAGAAGCTATCATCTTCCCCAAAGTAGTAGAACAAGAGAGAGAGAGAGAGAGATTTGGAGATAAAGATGGGAAAAGCAACGGGAACAAGACAGGCGCCAATGTCTTTGTTACTAAATAATTATGTGTTGGTGTGGTGAGTCTTCTCAATCAGGAATGTCCACCACATTACCACAACCTCCCTTATTCCAATGTTCTTATGCTTTAATCTTCTTTATAAGATGCGAGGTCCAATTCCTAATGTCTATTTCTGATTTAACGATCAAATGTTTTTTCACCAACATATATAATTTAGTTTAATACTAATATAAAATCGAAAAATGATATATATATATATACGGTTCCTTTTATCCTCATCGATTAAAAATGGGAACTATATATAATCGGAAGACATGTAAGGTGTTCCATATATTGAAAAATAATACATTGTAGTACATGGAAGACAAACTTAGAAAACCATTGCTTAAAATTGAGGTTTTTTTCTTATCAACTTACATAATCAGAACACCATAATCTTTTTAATGAATTGTGTTATTATTTTAAAATTTAATATCAAAATAAAAACTTTAATTAGAAGGGACAAAACAAAGTTTGCTACAAATGCAGTTGCGGGTGAATCCTTTGCAACGACCGTCAGTGAAACTAGGCCTGGGCAAAAAAACCGTACCCGAGTATCTGAACCGAAACCGACCCAAAAAAACCGGTTCGGGGCGGGTACGGGTATTAGCTATTTACCCTATTGGATCTTGTATTGTCGTACCCGTGGATATAGGGTAAAACCCGATCCGAACCCGATACCCGAACGGGTACCCGATTACCCGAAATTACTTATACTTATACATATAAAAACTTTATATATATGTAATATTTGAGCTAAATACATTTATATCCAAATATCCGAGAGTAATTACCAAAAATTAAATGCACTAATATTTATATATTTAAGACTAAATATATTTATACGCGAGATGCTTGTAAATTTTTTAAATATTTGGACAAAATTCCGGTTATTCGGATAAATTTTTGGGTGAAACTTGGATATTTGAGTAAAATTGCGGATAAAATTCGGATATTAGAGTAAAATTTCGGGTAAAATTCGGGTATTTGGTAAAATTTTGGGTATTTGGGTATAAAATACCCGAACCCGATGGGTGCCCGATTTTTTTGGGTATTTAGCGGTTCTAAAAATCTAAACCCGAACCGACCCGAACCCGATTAGACCCGAACCGAAACCGAACCGATATTTTAGATTTACCTTATTGGGTCCTAAACTCCTCTACCCGAAAGACCCGTACCCGATCGGATTTTACCCGAACCCGACCCGCATACCCGAATGCCTACCCCTAAGTGAAACCTTGGCTAATGCATACTTGGCGACATTTCCTCCACTTCATACACATACCCTTCCAGTTCATGCTCTTTGCTTCACACATTTTTTGTCCTTCAACCATCTATATATCTGTAATTTAATATATTATCATTATTTAATAATAAAAATTTATTATAACCACAAATATAATCAATAATGATGAAATTATTTTGTCGTTACAGCCAATTTTATTTATGGCATCTATTATCCAATGCCTAATATTTCATATATATATTTAATAGTTGTAACCAAAATTTTGATTAACTTCTTAATATTGTGAGTTTGTGATAAACTAGATTTGCATACCTGGTGCGGCAAGATGTATGATTAAGAAGAGAAGTGTTGGGATTAACTGCATAGAGGTAGAGCTCTTCATGTTTCTTTTTGTTAGTAACTACTCCCTCTGTTTTTTAAAAGTTGTCGTTTTAACTGTATTTGGACAAATTAAAAAAAGGTATACAATGACTATATTAACCTCATAAAAATGATAAGTAATTATTTACAAATAATTTGTGTTCAATAAAATGAGGGTAATTTGAGTAGTTATTAGCATAAATTACATTATTACCTTAAAACGACAACTAATTTAAAACAAACAAAAAAGTTCTAAAACGACAACTATTCGAAAACGGAGGGAGTACTAGTTAAACGAGATAAATAAATACTTAGGGAGAATTGTTGCTTTTGAAATTAACTTGTCAAAATTAGTGTGAGAATGTCGCATTTTGTTGTAGTAAACATGTCACATGTGCACAAAGCCTTTTTTTTGTGTCATTGTGTATAGAGCTTTTTTGGTATATCAACGTATGAATACGATAAGAAAGAATAATAAGAACATGTGGAATAGAATCTGATCTTTAAGAAAAATATCTGCAAATGCATACATACGAGAATATTGTGTTCTTTAATCTTTATATATCTCTAGTACTACTGTACTAATTAAAGGAATAAATGCTAATGATTTTTTTTTTCTTTTCTAAGGATTTCTTTAAGTAATTATTATTATAAACTTCTATAAGTTTTACTCTCTCCGTTCTTTTATAAGTAATGTTTTAAGCTTCTAATATTGTTCTTACATAGATGATGTTTTCAAATTTTAATGTAAAATTAATTACGTTTTTATTGGTTTTGACGATTTATATTCTGTAGATTGTTTTTTTTATTGGTTGATTAGATAATAAATGATATTTTAGTTTAGAAATAAACATCACTTAATCTATGTGCATTCTTCTAAAACATCATTTATAAAAGAACGGAGGGAGTAACATGATATCAATATACAACAGAGAAAAAATAAAAAATTTAGTTTTTATCAAAAAAAAAAAAAAATTAGAACAAATGTGAGGATAAATCAACTTAGTGTGACATTTGTTACTTGTCAGTCGAGAAAACCAAAAATCAAATTATTTATTATGTTGGATTCACATGTGTGTTTGTTACATGATTAGCAGATTTTAAATTTTAAATATTTATTTTATTTTAATAATGTAGTAGTAACGCTACGTAGTAGTATATGTTAATTATGTAATCACAGTTACTAAATAATTTAAAAATCCACTATAATAACATATCCGATCCAGATGCAATCTGAATTTCACATCTATGACTCGGACCAGTAAAATTATCCAATTAAGGTCGGTTTGATTGCCGGTAACGGGTCACCGGCGAGACCGACAGATATGTTGAGAAAAGACGAAAGAGTTTCATGTTATTTGCTTAGGCTTTTAGCCAAACTAATAAGAGCCGTCTTCACTTTGTCTTTAGTTGTTTTATTTTGAACAAAGACTCTCTCCGTCTTCCTACCAAAGGTCATTTCTTTCTCTCACTTTGATTAGATTTCTATCTTCCTCCTTTCTCAGAAATTCTCATTCGATCTTGTTGTTAACGATGAGGAGGTGCTTCTCCAAAATTACTGATTGCTACTTGGGTTTCAAGAATTCCAACTTCTTCTTGGTAAATTTCCCAACTTTTCCCTATTTCACTCTGCTACAATGGGTTTCGATTTCTCCACTCAAGTTTGTTGCTTTTTCGAATTGATTTAAGGATTTAAGAGCTGATAAATGTTGATACGAGTTTTACTAGTGAATAATTATATATGTGTGCTGATGTGATTCTCAATGCTTACCATTTTGGGACTGTTTAACAGGTTGGTTCTGAAGTTGGGTCAGGTTCAGTTACAAGAACCATTACTACTACTAGTGAGCGTTCATTTAGCACTAGTTATGCAGCTCATCAAGTTGATCAGACCAAAGACAGTCCTGTCTCTGACATGTTGATTGATTCTTTTGGTCGGTTACATACCTACTTGAGAATATCTTTGACAGAGCGGTGTAACCTCCGGTGTCAGTATTGTATGCCTTCTGAAGGTGTGGAGCTTACTCCTAAGCCCCAGTTGTTGTCACAGTCTGAGATTGTTAGGTTGGCTGGTCTTTTTGTTTCTGCTGGGGTTAACAAGATTCGGTTGACCGGTGGTGAGCCTACCATTAGGAATGATATCGAAGAGATTTGTCTCCAGTTGTCTAGTTTAAAAGGGTTGAAGAATCTGGCTATTACTACCAACGGTATCACTCTTGCGAAAAAGCTACCTAAGCTTCAAGAATGCGGGCTTGATTCGCTAAATATTAGCTTGGATACTTTGGTCCCAGCAAAGTTTGAGTTTCTGACTAGGCGTAAAGGGCACGATAGGGTTATGAAATCGATTGATACTGCTATTGAGCTTGGATACAATCCTGTGAAAGTATGTTTATAATTAATCCCTCCTCATGTTTTCTGTTTGATTGCAGCAGAATGATATTTGATGCTCGATAGTTTTTGCATATTGTCTGTGGTCTTGACAGGTCAATTGTGTTGTCATGAGGGGATTGAATGATGATGAGATTTGTGATTTTGTGGAGTTGACACGCGAGAAGCCAATCAATGTTCGGTTCATCGAGTTTATGCCATTTGATGGAAATGTTTGGAACGTGAAGAAACTTGTGCCTTATGCAGAAGTGATGGATAAAGTGGTAAGGTAGAATTCTCTCAGTGTTTGGCCCTTTTGAGATTAGTCAACCTTTCCTTGAGCATTTTCATGATTGGGTTACAGTTGTTATGGTAACAGGTCAAGCGCTTTCCGAGT
>NW_003302493.1:8258-11538 GCF_000004255.2 Arabidopsis lyrata subsp. lyrata | reverse complement strand
GTGTTTGATTCAAGTGACCGAAAACATCTACAAGTGTGCAATAACTTTATTACCGGTGAACTTGAGGAATCATGGTTGCTTCTCAATAATTTTTAAAGTGACGTTCATTTTGTTTCGTGCGATGATTTTCTTGTAAACAGGTTAGTTTGAGAGATCCTCTCCGGTCTGGTGCTGATGACGAGGCACTCAGGGAAATTATAGGCGCTGCTGTACGTATTTAGTTGCTTCATCTGATTTTACCAACCGTCACGAAATATTTCCTCCTTTGTGTTTGAGACTTAATAAAATTCACAATGGGTTTCAGGTGAAGAGGAAGAAAGCCGCACACGCTGGAATGCTTGACATTGCCAAAACAGCTAATAGACCAATGATACACATTGGTGGCTAAGCTCCACTGAACGTAAGTTCTTAAAGCCATTGTTTATGATTAACGAGAACCTGCAATCAGTTAATGTTTAAACATAACTAGCAATTAGATAAGCATTAAACCAACAAAATATCTGATTTGTTATGTAACTCATAAAAATTAGAATACTTCGCTTTCTCGAACAAATTGTATAGTCTTTTAATCTTTGTTTCGATTCAAAGGGTTTTGACACTTGATATCGGCGGTAGCAGAGTCTTTGATGCATTGGTCCGTTTAGTGTTTTACGTGACCCATCGCGTTATATTTCTCTTTACAGGTTGGTGAAGTTCCTGAAAATTCACTACAAGGAACGTTTGAGTTTTATAGATAGTAAGAATCTATCCGCTGGTCCCAACTCTGTGACAAACTTTTTTGCAAACAAGAAGACTGAAGTGTGTCTCAAAATGTTTCTTCTCTGTATACGTAACAGACACTAGAACACCACTGTACAGGAACTCAGAACCTTTTCAGTCCAATTACTTTTCTTATTTATGGCACAAAAAAAATCAAATATAAGCTAAAAACACTTATATATATATTCAGAATTTTTATATCTGAAATTTGATAACAACAACAAATTCACTTGCCATATTAAACAAAGCTAAGTATAAATGTATAATCCTTATATTATTGTATATTAAGAGTTTTGAGATACATGACTTTGTACTCTGCGCTTTTATTAACTTACATAAAAGTAGATATCTTATTAATGCCTTATTCATAATAATATTATTGTATATAGTTTTAGTTAGGTAGAAAGAGCACAAGGCTTCCTGCAAACACATTTGTTGTTGAAGAATCCCTTGCATCGACCATCAGGGAAACCTTCGCTAATACATACTCGCTTGCAATTCCTCCATTTCATGCACAACCCCCTATAGTTTAAGCTTTTCGTTTCGCACAGTTGTGGTTGTCCTTCAACAACCATCTTCATACCTATAAGATCATAGATTTTTTATCCAATAAGAATTCAAGTTTATACCCATAAAGTTAATGAATAAGTTTAACATAAATAATGACTTATGATTAAAAAAAATAACTAGGAAGAAGTATAAGTATATAACGTATATTTTGGTAGATTTGTTTAGGATTCGTATACCTGGTGCGACAACAAGTATGACTAGGAAGAAGAGAGTAGAGATTAACTGCATAGAGCTCTTCATTTTTCTTTTTCTTTTTCTGATGACTAATTAAGCGAAAGAATTAAGAGAGAGAACAAATAGAGCTCTTGGTATTGGAATTAACTTGTAAGAAATAATGTGAAGAGGTTTGCATTTTATAGTAAACAGAAGTATGAAGCTTTGGTAAAATATCAACATACATTATTTATGAATGTGAGAATGAGAACAACAAAAACATGTGGAATCAAATCTGAATTTTTTTTACACCAAAAAAACTGATATTATATATTTAACACCAATTCATATATATATATATATATATATATATATATATATGAGATTATGTTCTTTATATATATCTTGATCTAGTAAAAGGGATAGATACCATTTAATAATTTTCTTACAGAAAAATTATTCCACATCACATTTCTATTTTTTACTTACAAATTACATTTAATAAATTTACTATTATTCTTTATTTTATTTTATTTTATTTTTTTGTCAACATTCTTTATTTCTTCTGAAATAGAAATTTCAATTTTTTTTTAATATATTGAAAATTTTATAACATAAATAAATTATGTTTCAATATTAATCATATTTACAGGTAACATGTTATATTTAAAAATTCTCAAATCCAATGTATCTCTTTTTTTACCTTCTAAAAACTTTCATTAGGCAATTGGTATTACAACAAGTACAAGACCATTACAAAACTTCATAAAACTATTTATTACATAAGCAAAATTATGTGCCATATATTGAAGATGACGAAAGTGAAAAAGTGAATTTGACGATGCTTCCTTTCGATAAGCCTTACTCGCTAACATGATAAACATGTTATGTTCCTTCTTCATAAGCCATCCTACTCGAATGTGATATGTATGCCGTATTGGCATTCTTTGTTTGAAACTCCACATCACATGTAAAAAGCCCGTTGTTCCTAGAATAAGTTTTGAAATCCCGACAATCCGATACCATTTAGTCCGTATCGGTGTCATAGTGCACATTAGAAAGTTTGGCTTGGTACTAGTGTAATCCCATCCTATTATACATCTCAAACCAAAGACGTCGTTGAAGAGCTTCACGACAAATGTCTCCGATGTGATTTCGGGATTCCATATGCGTCGAGGGCCGCAAATTTGCATTAAGAAGCCGTCGGCAACTATTGTCATTAAACCGAGAAGGTCGGGCATACCCGAAAAAAACACCGTGAATGAACCATATCATCATCGCACGGACAATTACGCCTCTGTGAAGAGGAAAGAAAACCCTGAGAGCGAGAATCGAATTGGCATCGGCTATCAATGTGGAGACCCAAAATTGAGACAAACCCAACCATGGATTTGTTAACAAAGGCATCATCATATCCGGATCGCCATGTCCTACGCTACCAGACAATCCCATCACCGAAAAACCATCTCTTACTTTGCCACATGAAGCCATTTCGTCTGCGAGAAGAAGCCAAGCAATAGTAATTGGTGATTTGGTGATAATCACACAAGTAAACACGTCTTTGATTGAGATTTTATTTAGAAACTTAAAACTACAAACAAAACAAAAATAGAAAAGAAAGTACGGCCGACGCTGGAGTCAACGCCGGCCGGAGAAGATAATGAAAAGTTGTATTTGTAAAAAGTCGCCTTCTTGATCGCTTTGGGAGAGAAACGGTTAATCAGATTTTGTACTAATTTTCTCAAATCCAATGTATAACGAGATTTTTTTCCATGTAAAACTTATATATATAGAACAT
>NW_003302493.1:1929-8158 GCF_000004255.2 Arabidopsis lyrata subsp. lyrata | reverse complement strand
CATAAATTTACCACCACCGCTACTACAACTATCACTAACGATGATCACTACCACCACAACTACTAGCTTCACGACAACCACCATCGCCACCATTATTAGCACCGCCACTGCCATCACCACCATCATTATCACCGCAGCTACCATTGCCATCACCATCGCCAACAGCGTCAACTCCGTCGTCACCAGTATCACCACTACCATTGCCTCCACTCTATTAAATCTTATTCCATACTACTTTATTTGGTTTTATACTATTTTATTTATGTGTCATATATATATATATACCAAACAAAATTTCTTATAATTTGTTTATTAGGAATTCACATATTTTATTAGTATTTGAAGGTTGAATATTTGATTTAAGGTTTACTACTTTTTATTTAGAGCTGAACTATTTAAGGTTTGAGTAAATAGTATATAGTATACTATTTTATACTATGTGTGTTATATAGATCGTTATGTATCCATTGATAACACTATTCACATCTAAATTTTTTTGTCTGTTTTTAAAAATTCAACTTATGATATATCAAGAAAATTATACAGATTTTTAATAGAAATATCATGAACCTGAAATCAATTTTTTAGATAAGAAAATATGATTTACAATTACAATGTGGTAAAGAAATTTATTTTTAATGAGAAATTTTCTCTCCTGCCATCTCATCATTCTCCTTTCTCGCTAAAGCAGCTTAACACCAGGATAATATTGTCTTTTTACTCTCCCGGAAAGTTACTTACTACATTTACATATTTATGGTGTTAGTTAGTTAATTATTTAGTGAAAAGTGCTATATTTGCAAATCACCCATTATTTTAGTTTAATAAAAAAAATGATTACTCAAAGATTATAATAAACCTTTTTGAACTGTACATACGATACTACTATTCAACATCTAAACCAACTATACATATATATATCTACGACTACATATAGATAATCAATCTTACATCAATTTAACGAAACAATCTAAAATAAAATAAAATAAATAATCAATAATGCCGTTTGTGTATATATCTATATCCCTAAGATGGTGATGTAGTTGTTGTTGCCGCCTCATCTTGCGAAGAAGGAGAAGTAAGAGAAGAAGAAGAGCCGTTAGATGAAGGAGACATATCGTCGCCAGCAGGAATATCCTGAAGTGACGCCAGAATCCGGCGGATGCTGACGGACCTCATCGGCCGGAAACTGTAAGCCTTTCTCAACGAATTCGATGTAGAGAAAACCTTCGACGATTTCGAGAGGATGAGATACACCAAACCTTGTACCAGAGCAAATAAGGCCACCTTCATCAACATCGTTCCTAAGCCTCCGTCCACTTGTTGTAATAGATAAAAAATAATCGATTACAAGAGTTTTGATCAGACAAAAACTAATAGGTCGTGGTAAAGAAAATGTGTTTTTCTTTCTTGGGGATGTGTCAAAATATGAAGATGAATTTGAGATTGAAGATTTTTAGGTTCATGCAAAAGGTTAATAGAATTTATAGAGAAAGAGAGCGCCTTGCGTTTTTGACCAGAGGCAGAGACGTGGAAGTAACGGACATATATCGTTAGACCTTATCCGATCAAATGAAAGGATACGTCATAGTGTCATACATATTTTTTATAGAAAAATATTGTTGCTTGAACATAACATGAAAATTCAATATTTTAAGTATGTACCGAGAAAAATATCAATATGCTTAAACACCAACTGAGTTGTGGTCTAGTACCTTGGTCCCGGGTTATACCAGTTGGGGTGGGATGATTAATTCTTTCATCAGAATAATATTTATTGACCGATTAGTCTTTAGGCGTGAACAAAGTATTATTCTAAATAAATATAAAAATATCTTATTTTATTTTAAAACAGTAAAACAGTTTATACTGTTTAAAGTCGTTGAAATTTTGATTAGACGCCTTAGGTGTTATACAAAGGATTACCGTCTGTTTACACTTTTTTTAACACTGGTTATTTGGTGCATATACCAAAAAAAAAAAAAAAAAACATAGCAATCTTTTGCTCTTGTCATAATATATGATAAAGTATTATATACCACGAGAAAAGAGATTAAAGATTACATCAAATGGTATGATTGGTGAATGAAACCAAAAAAAAAAAAAAAAAAAAATCAATCAACATACACCATGAATTCATTATACTAAACCCAAAGAGAAAGTCAAGAATAGTAGAAGAACCAAAAAATGATGTCGTTTCATTATCGAAGAGGAAACCAACGTTCTTGAAACTGAGATTGATAAGAAACCATGAAGAAGAGAAAGACAAGCATGAAGGCGACTCCCCATGGTGTTCCTCCAGCTCTATACAAAGACTCTCTTTCGTTCAGATGGATCAAAGACGTCATCATCCCTCCTACTCCTCTATCGTTGGATAGAAAATGGACGGCCAAGAGCAAAAGCAGAGGAGAAGCCATGAGAGCGAGCTTGAACTGATCCGTAAATCCTTCTATGACTGGTTCGTAGCTCGCGTACCATGAGATCGTTACGAACATTAATAGGATCAGGACGAAGACGCAGAGATGTAAGGGAACTGGAGGGCTTCCTTCTTGATCTCTTCCCATTTAGATTCTTGATTGTTGTTTATTTGTTTTCTATTGAGAGTTTTCTTTAGATATGAGAATTTCTTTTGTAGAGAGACTTCTTGATGTTTAAGTTTTGATGAAGATGTTGAGGATGAGGTTGGTTTTATATAGGGAAATGAAATAATTAATGTTTTTTTTTTTTTTTTTGATAACCGAGTGTCCTGGCCCCACCGAGGTGGTCCAGACTAGAGACCGAACCCTTACGGCACGGACGCACATCCGAGGGTGGGTCATGGCCAGATAACGGTCTTCGGTCTCGGGCGCCAGAGCAAGTCCGCATGTAAATTCTCTGGCGGCCACTAGTATGTAGTAAAGGGGAATCGAACCCGAGCATATTGGAATTACCCCCTCAACCACGAAATCCGTCCTACCACTAGCCCACTTTGTAGTGGTTAATAATTAATGTTTGCTTTGGATTCTACAAGAATGTAATTAAATACGTTTGTTTATATTAGTAGAAATTTATTTTTATACAATAGACTATCTAATACTATATTACTGTATCTAACCGAGTGTCAAATGAACTATCCGACATAACCAAATCAAACTAACAACGAGATATGAATGAGCAACAAATTTTGGTATTTTTGTAATATAGTTTGATATTTAAGTACTTAATCATAACTGGATTCAAGCTTAAAATTTGTCAAACATTTGTTATATAAGTCCTAATTATACTTTGCGTATTATTTGTGTAGTATAATAATGTTTGGTAGGCGAAATAAAGTAAATGGAAAAAGAGCTGACTTGACACTTTAATTAAAGATTCTTGCTTTTCGACGGTGCCACAAGGTTACTTAACAGGGTCGGTGAGGCCATGCATCTCCAATCTTATTGGTAAAAGACACCCAATGATAATCTGCCACGTAATACCGACCTTTCCTTGCATCAGAGGTGGCCTCATACTTTCTCAGTTTTTTTTTTTTTTTTTGAACAAAGCCTCATACTTTCTCAGTTATTCTTCGAAAATACTATATACTGCTCAGTCTGCTCTCAGTATATGATTGAAAAAACAATTAGCTACTATTATGCACACAATAAAGCTCAAGAAGCCCGAATATATTTTGCTTAAACAAAGAGCAGGAAAATTTTCACCTATAAAGATTTTAGGCTATCGTTATTGTAAGAGCAACAAACAATGACGTTAAGATTTTAGGCTATCGTTTTTTTTTTTTTTTTTTTCATCATGTTAAGTATTTGTAAAGGTTTTCCTCTTAATCCGAGCTAATCAAACTTGAATCAACACTTGATCAATAGATCTACGAATGAATCAAAAGAAAATGAAAGCAAAGAACGACACACAGCAATTTTACGAGTTCAGGATCCAAACCGGATTCCCTACATCTCGCCGGAGAAACACCTCCGGAAATCCACTAGAAACTTTGTGGTGACTGTATCGATTACAAGTTCTTTCAAGCTTTCTCTCTCTAACCTCTCTCTTGATTCAATCTCTCTCTCTCTATCGTCTATGTGACGCTTTTCTCTAGTCTCTCACCTTCTGTTTACTAAACTCGTAACAAGAGAATAAAGAGGAAGATGATACAGAGCCAACATGAAAGACCCTTTTACCCTTCTAGTTGTGACTAATTACTGATACCCACAACTTGTGCTTCTCACGTGTTAATGGAGAAAGGTTGTCTTGAAACCTCTGATTGCTTCAGAGTCTTCACCACACTTAAAAGCATATTCTTGAGATTGATCGAATGACACCAAAACCTACAGTATTGAAATTCAGAAGTTTGGTATTTTGTCAACTATACTATATATTTTTTCTTTATAATTAAAACAACACCCATTATTTAGTTCAGACAAATAATGGGTGTTGTTTTAATTAAAAAAAATAATATTCCCTCTGTTTCAAAATATAATATGTTTTAGGGATTTTTTTTGTTTTAAATTAGAGGATGTTTTACAATTTTCTATGCAGCTCTTAAATACATTTGATATTTTATAATAATTTGTATTCTGCAGTCTTTAATATCATTGGTTGAATTTTATAAAATTAAATATTAAATAATAATTTTTAAAAGAAAAATATATTTCTTAAAGTGTGTGCTTTTAACTCAAACATCCTTATATTTTAAAACCGAGAGTTGATAACTCTAAGCGTGTCGGATTGCTAGGTCGGAATTTGACACCGTCAAAATGACTAGTTTTCTGGGAGACTTGTTGGCGGATTGGTGCGTCGGAGGAAAGGGATTGCTAATGAAAATCGGAATTTTTCGTCAATAATTTTTTATCTTCAGAGGCTACCACGAAGTTGTGGGTCTTGAGTCTACCGGATATAAAGTTCTGGTCACTCTTCTAGCGATGATCAACATGAGTCGAACTTTTCTTCTTCTTCCGGTGAGATGCCATTTTGCTTTTTTGTAACTTGATCTATCTTGGTTGTAGGCCTCAGACCAAACCCATTGGAATGTTAAATTATTAATAATATTTTTTAAAAAAAGAAAGAAAACAGAAATATATGTATTGTATGATAGTAGAAAGTTACTTATAAAATAAAACAAAAAAATTACATTTGATTGACTGATAATTAAGATTGTACTTATTTATAAACTGTTTTAAACAATTTGGCAATTTATTAACCCTGCAACTATTTTAAAGACAGAAATGAGGATAGGTCGTAGCAGACAGCGTCAGTTAATTTGTTCATAAACCTCAAGTTCTCCTACAACCGTAACTAGTTGGCAAAGATCGAAAAGACTAGTAGAATGTTTTTGGCAAAAGCTCAAAACACAACAAAACTCACGCAGTGAGATTCTTAACAAAATAACAAGAGGGGATTTGCATATAGTTCTAATTACAATCTCAAAAGTCAAAACCAATATGCCAATTAACAACACAGACGTGCACATCTATAATACGTACGTATACGCAAAATATATCTAATACCTAATCGTACGTAATATATGTATATGTGATCACGTACATGAAACATACGTATATACGATCGAAATCAAGTTTTAAACCGTAAGACCGGCGTTTTGCGGTCACGCTTGGCCTTTATCAAACCGCTCCAAACCTTAACATATCGACCCATCATACCTTTGAATTTCACACCACCTTGCTTCTCTTTCTTCACCACCAATTGCATCGTCTGCTTGATCCCCTCGTCATCACCGAAATGTTGATCTAGAGAGCTCTTGTCGTTGTTAACATTAGCTTCTCCATTTGGCTTCTCCTCGTATCTCATCAGATTGTTCAAACTCTTACGATCAATCTCTTTGTCTTCGATTTGCTCTTGTTCTTTGTCTGGTTTCGGTTGTGAGCTTTGCGTGGAGATTTCATGGTGATGCGTATCGTTGATGAGACTAGACCATGGTTTTCGAGTTCTTTTTGACATGCTTAGATCAAACCGTGGCTTGGTTGGGTTTATTACTTCACCTCCCATGGTTAATCATACAAAAGAGAATCTACTCTTCTTCTTTTTTTTTCAGAGGAGACAACTATATAGACGGCTAAGGAGTAGATATAGGTCCATTTTCACTTTTGATTGATAACGTAAGAGGGCGGTGACTGTGAGTGTTTGGACTATTAGTTACTTTAAATATAAATAAAGAAATGATTACAATTGTGACTCATATATTTGTTTTGTAACTAATCTTAATTTATCTTCATATTTTGGGTTAGTTTTTGTTTGT
>NW_003302493.1:0-1653 GCF_000004255.2 Arabidopsis lyrata subsp. lyrata | reverse complement strand
AAAAAAAGTGGCAAAAAGAGTGGTTGAAAAGAGATACCGATAACAAAGGTACAAACAAAGCAAGTTAACAAAATTTTGGAAGGTTGGTTGGAGTGTGACCTGATGGACGAGTTGGAGTGTCAACACAAACACAAGTAAGTAAAAATGATTGGACACTTCACTTAAGTTTTCTATACCAAGCATCTTCCCACAAATTTGAAAAGATTGTATCATCAAACGTCAGGCCTTGCATGAAAATATTCTTACAGTTTTTTTTTTCTTTTTTTTTTCTCTAGAGTAATTTGAGTTCGATTTGGCCTATCATAATCCACGCTTGAATGTGTGTAAATAGGCTTTATGATGTAGGATTAGATAGACTTTATGATGATAACAAAGTCTTCATCGTAAATTCGTAATTCTATCATATGTTGCACGTAGTATACATAAATAAAATATTACTAATGATGATGTCGCAGATGACAAAAAAAAAGGTTTTATGAACCATTAGGAAAAAAACCGGGCTACGCCCGGGTGAATTAAACATTTGACAATTTAGTTCAGAAATGCATTTACAAAGCTATAAAACTACATTGACGACATAAGGAATCTTCCCCGCTTTTGTGTGAAATTTGATGGCAGCCTTCCCATCGACTTATAAGCTCAATGTAATTCTTTAGTGAAGCGGTACCATTTCTCCGACTTGAATAATCTATGGAACATAAGAAATCAATATTAGTTCTAAGCTAAGCTGTGGTGAAAATAAGGTTCGGAAACTCGCAGAAAAAACACGAACCTACTTAGAGAGAAGAGAGCAGTGATGAAACGTAACAAACGTTTTCATAATGCAAGTGGGAGCTAAGCTTAATCTTGGAGGGAGTTTTCTTTCCACTAATTTAGTAATTAAATGCATAATATACATTCCTTACTAAGAACAATTTCTTATTTTGAAGTTATTAGTAAAGAACATTTACAATGTAAAAAAAAAAAAAACATTTACAATGTGCAGTGTATCTGAAGAGATAGCGGTAGCTCTCTAAAATGAATAAACTTATGCATTAACATTTCACCATATATCATAGAGGTAGCTTTACGTATTCACCCCACGGGGCATGTTGGAGTTTTTCAGGACTATACTGAAATAAGATTTTAAAGCTTAACTGACCAACGAACCACATATATATTATATGAACGTACTTTTATTTTCGATTATCTGCAAAAACATAGTAGTTGCAAAGATATAGTAGTCGGTAAAAGTGAAACCTATTTGCAAGTTCCTTTCCCGTAAGATCGGTTGATACCATTACTCTCGTCTCTGTAAAACGTGATTTCATCGTAATTGGTTTGCTAAAGCATTTACACATCAAGAGACTCAGCCAATACAATAACTGATCCTTTTGTAAGGAGTTTTAATCTGCATTTTTTGCTACAGTTTTATATTAGGGCCAACAAAAACCATTCACTTTGAACTTTCGCATTTTTGACTAACAAATCCCGACATTTTTTATCGAACTTCAGAAAAATACACATTCCAGAAACTCATAGAGGCATGAACATCAATACATGCTATGTGAATATTCATATTTACATACCGCTTAAGCAGATGGTCTCACCAACACCCTTTGATTCCAGCTCTTGGGCTCTTTCGATTTCCAAAAAAATTTAGGTAAATGCTTT
>NW_003302494.1:25109-26910 GCF_000004255.2 Arabidopsis lyrata subsp. lyrata | reverse complement strand
GTGAGCTAACACCGTTCGCAAATTTGGTTTGTGAAGTTTCTTTTTGTGATAGCTCATGGAATTGTTCAACGAGTTACTCGTACATGACATGGGAGGAGTATGTAATCGAGGGCTTTGCGGACTTTACCGTTGACAGCTCAATCTTGGGCCTCCAATGAAAGGTTTCTAGTGCTAGGAGTTTTGGTAAATTCGGCTTCTTCGTCTTTGCTTTCGCACTCTCATATCGAACAACAGATTTGGAAAAGAACAACGATATCATCTTCACTTCGTCTAACTCCATTAGCGTTTGTGTTTATGTTGAGTGGGTGGACTGAAATTGTTTTTAAAATTTATGCTTCCATGAATTTTGCAGTGCTTCTTTGCCGGATCAATCTCTTTTGGAGGCAAAACATTTAATTTGGTTTAATCATAAGTTTTTGTATTTTTATTTTTAGTGATAAACGTTTTTAATAATTTCTGAAATCTGAAAATATATGATATAACGTAAAAACTTGTAATATTTACATAATTTTCAAACATTTAAATTTATTATCACAATAATTTAATACATAAACTCAACTAACGTGCTATAAAATGCTATGATAAAATTACCAAACCCCGAGTTCAAACAACACAAAGAAAATAGAACATATATCTCACAAACCTAACAAGAAAAAGGGATAACTTGGATGGTGAGATTCACACATTTGCTCGCAAGTTATCTACTCCTCCAATACCTCTCATTGCTGTTGTATATCAACCTTTCTATACAAAGCGAAGAACAATAGTATCCGCTCTGCGATTTGAAATATATTGGGAATGGACATCGACAGTGGCATACTTTGCAAATTGGTCTGGAGAGAGAATTGTTGAGAATAATCTGAACATCTACACGGCTCAGATCGCAGTCGGAATAAGAAACGCCATATTTTATCGTTTGACCAGATCTCAAGTAAATGTCTGCCCCAAGTAAGCATTCGGCATGAATAGTGGTGCAGCAGTCACTGCATTTATAAATTCGCCTTTCTACTTTTGGATTCAGGTCAGGATGTCTTCTTTCTTTATTGCGTTCACAAATCTCACACCAGTCTTGTTGATCACTTGCTTTTTTGCCATCGCAGATTATGAGAAAATGACTGTCATGCTTATACCTTACCTTGTATGGTAAGGTAGCGCAATGGAAACATATAGTATAATCGCAATCCATGCAACTTAATTCCGAATGATGTTCAATAACTTCTCTGCCGAATTGAAATTCCGAATGATGTTTAATAACTTCTTTGCAGATTTGACATCGGGTCTTTTCCTTTAGGTCCCAAGGTAGGAATAAGGGATGTTTGTGGCCTTGGAATTCAAATGGTTCGATAATCAAGGCGCACCTTAAGTCTAGTAGTATGGAAGTACGCACTGGTTCTTTTGAATGATGATAATAATAAAAGCCCCCAACGTCACGCTTACATGCACTACATTTGGTTTTACCTTCCTTACCAGCAGATGCCATATTGTCAAGTGTAAGTGGATATGGATGTAAGGGATGTCGTTTCATGCGTGGAGCATTGGCACAACTTTCATGGAGTATGAACTTGCATTCCATGCATGAATAGAACTGACCTTCGTAGACTGGAAGCGCACACCCTCGACAATACTTGTTTTTGTCATAAGCCATGAAGATCTCAAGTCGTAGATGGTGACTATGAAATGGATGGAGTATTATTCCATCAGTTATCCTCTCGAATGGCTCACCATCATCTATCCAATCATCCTCTTCTGGTACTCCATCGAGATCTTTTCCATCCCAAACATTTTTATGTAACGCACATTG
>NW_003302494.1:9149-24540 GCF_000004255.2 Arabidopsis lyrata subsp. lyrata | reverse complement strand
CACCAAAATCCATGGCTAATGCCTCACCGGAAGAGGTTGGGTTATGTGTTTGTGTTGTTGTGTAAACCAAAAATGATCTTCCATCCATTTCAACCTTACGAAATACACCTACAGAACTCATGGCTGCTGCTATGGTGATTGGGGATTTGGATTTTTGTGATATTTTTCTTCTCCTCCCCACACCCTGCACTTATACAATTAGCCGGTCATTTAATTTAAAACTTGTAAATACAGCTAAGCTTGGTATCTTTGTTATACAAAAGGTCTTTCAATATTGATCTCGAATCTTATATTAATTTCTAATTATTTTCATTATAGAGGAGACCGTCTCTTTCGGATCTTGTTTCTAAAGATTAGTTTAAAACTTGTAAATAACTAAATACAGCTAAGCTTGTTCTTTTCTATTCTTTGTTATACAAAAAGGTCGTTCATTATTGATCTCGAATCTTGTATATATTAATTTCTAATTAGATGAGACCGTCTCTTTCGGATCTTGTTTCTAAAGATTAGTTTTATATGAAAATGCACTTTCAATTGGAAGAAGCTTTCAACTAACGGAACATGTCATGCTCTACCCATATTATTTTTACTAGAAGAGTAAATAAGAAAATACTACAATCCATATAAAGTTCAATAATAAAACTAAAACTAGGTTACGAATTCAAATTTGCTTTTATTTACGAAAAAAAAAAAAAAAATGTCAACTTCAAACTTGAAGTTCTTGACAGTTGACAACAATTTACTTTCTTTTTAAGATTAATCAAAATAAAGCCAACTTTGGTTTAGTTATTTTCAATGAAAAATCCATCAAAATACAGCTAAGATTGGTTTCTATATATGTTTATATTACTTTGGTCAAGGACTTATGGTCTTTTTATATGATTCGTTATAGAAAGTCTTTAATTATTGTTTTCGACTCTCTCTCTCTCTCTGTACGATCTTTCTTTTATATACTTGAAGAGTTGAAGTTCTTCTAATTAATGAGATTGACCAAAGTCGTTGAAGTAGGGAACATGTCCTGAATTCACGCAAGACAATGTTAAATGCAAAATTAAACAAAAATTTAAAGAAGTTCCACTTGCTAAACATAATTATACATTTATTCAACTATAAACAAAATATAAAGAACTAGGTGTTATATGAGCGCAATGAATGACATCTAACTTACCTAATCTTTAATTTCTTTATACCATTGATATACTGTAATATGGCAAATGTTTTTATATACACAATTTTCGTTATAGATCAAATCCTTGGACATAAATCTTAGTTTGATTATCTAAAATTACAAAGGTTCTTACAAAATATGTAATTTTCACAAAAAAAAATCTGGCATCGCTGGATCATTTTGTAATCTTTATAATATTGCGAATGCAAACCGATTCCGTAAAGCTAATAAGTAATAGCTTCTACGAAAGGTCAACCGATACTGAACCAAACCGAACAAAGATTATTATCCCCTTCAATTCCTGGTTAACTTCGGTTTTAAAGAACCGAGTGTGGACCAAAAACAAAATTCACTCAGCCCTCAAAACGCCACTAACTTCCATATTTTCTATTCCGGTTAGACTAGTGTTTGTTTTATTGTTTATATACATACACCAAAAGCTTTCTTTTCTTCTTTCCTATGCCTTGGATTCTTCTTCCTGTGCCTTTGATTTTCGTTTGCCGGTTCTAGAACGTTTACGGGACGTTCCAGAACCTTCCAGCTTCCATTTGAGGTATCCATTAGCAAGCAGAGATTGTTGACAATGGTAAGTCCTGAGACTGGTCACAGTAGCATACACAACAGCCTCACTTCTCGGTTCAGAAACCGCTCTTCTCTCAACCACACCGCTTTGCCCGCAACTGGATTCTTCAACCGCTTTCTCCCTCAGGCTTTGTAGCACTGCCTCCTTGTCAATAATCTCTACATGCTCTTTTGTTGAGACCTACATAGGTTTTTCAAAAATGTTGTGAAAAATGCTCATGAGTCAAGTAACAAAGATACTAAAAGTTGGTGGAGAGAATCACAACCGTCAATTTTCGTTGGGGCTTTCTCCAACTATGCTTGTGGGCGTTTAACTGTACAAAATTTCAATTAAATATGTTATCAATTTTCATATTAGTAACATTGATCTGATTTTAGAAAAATTATATTAAAAAAATAAAAAATAAACAACGACAAAAGAAATATTTGTTTTTTTGTAATATATTAAAGGCAATTGACAGTGTTTAATTGATTGTGAATAAAATTTTTGTAATGTAGTTGATTGTGAATAAAATTCAAGGAAATGAAAATAGAACGTAAGTGAAACATTTTTGAAAAATTATATAAAAGAAAGAAAATTAAGAAATACAACAAACATACTTCAAATTGACGGCAAAAGGGATTAACTAGTTTGATGATCGGTCCTCGCTACAATACAAAGAACAAAAGATAGTGGTGTGCCCTTTGAAAAATATTGGGAATGGACAACGGCACAAGCATCTAGTGCAAATTGGCCGGGTGGGAGAGTTGTTGAGAAGAATCCAAAGATCTTTCCGTTTCGTACCCTTAGATGTGAGCCTGATGACAGAAATGTAGTCTGCAATAGGTTTCATGTACATGTCTACCCCAAGTAAACAATCAACATGAAGAGCGGTGCTGCAGTCATTGCATTTATAGAATTGTAGTTCTGTTTTCTTGTTATTCCAGTGATACTCCTTTTCTTTCACTTCTTCTATTTTGCCTTCGCAAACGTCACACCAGTCTAATTCATCACTTGCTTCTTTCCTATCGCAACTTGTGAGAAAATGACTATCATGCTTATACCTTACCTTGTATGGGAAGGTAACACAACGGAAACATAGAGAATAATCGCATTCCAGGCAATATAACTTTGAACAGAAGCTTATGTTTTTGCACATTTGACAACGTGTCTGTCTCTCTTTGTCGTCCCAAAGTAGGAATAAGGGATGCTCGTGGCCTTGATATTCCAACGGTTCGATTATTGAGGCACACCGCAAGTCTAGCCGAAAGATTCTGTCTTCTCCGTGATGCTCATAGAAGAAGCCATTACCATGACGGCCACATTCATTACAACGAAATTGACCTGTGTAACTATGTCTTATGGTGGCAAACTTTAGTGTAAGTGGATGCGGATATAAGGGATATCGTTTCATGCGTGGAGCATTTGCACAACTTTCATGGAGGATGAAGTCGCACTCCATGCATGAATAGAACTGACCTTCATAGATTGGGAGGGCACACCCTTGACAATACTTATTTTCGTCGTAAGTTAAGTTCATCTCATGTCGCAAGTGGTGACTATGAAAAGGATGGTGTATAATTCCATCAGTTATCCTCACGAACGGCTCACCATCATCTATTAAATCATCTTCTTCTGGCACTCCTTCGAGTTCTTTTCCATCCCACACTTTTGGATGTGATGCACATTTTGAATGAACAAAATAAGCATCACACTTATTGCAAGATTATGCACCATAATTGTTGTCAACTTGTTGATGACAGACTCCACATGACAACGTTCTGGATGGAAGAGATGAGGTAAAAGAGATACGGTGAGGGTGACGAGATATTCTTATGATATGTGGGAAACCCATACAACCTTTATGGATTACGAAGACACATGGGATACAAACATATGTGGGATCAAGCTGCTTAATATGGGCACAAATATGGCAAACTGTAGAAGCTTGTGTAGGGAAAAAGGAGAGAGGGTGAGGATGGCTTTTCGGATAGTCTACAACCAAGGGTATTGGCCTCATCGCACATACGGGATGCATACTCAAATTGCAGGTTGTACACTGATAAAACATGCCGAAGGTAATTTTTCCACAGCAACCGCTAGTAAAAATTGTCTGAAAACTGCAAAGTCGAAGAGAATGAAAGGGATGGGAAGGGTGTTTGATCTCAGGTGGAGACTCTACACATTCTTTGTGGAACTTTTTCTGGCACTGGAGACATGCAAGATAGCTTTCGCAGAGCGTTGTCATTTTGCATGCACCGCACTCAAATTCGATAGTAGAAGTTTCTTTATTGTTACGTTGCACCAAAAAAGAGGGACTACATGAAGCTTACAGACATCTGGGTGGTCGCAGTCAAGCAAAGATTCGCCTTGTTGATCACCGCTTCTTGTGCTGGGGAAGTGAGGGGAGGAATTGATTGGAAGAAGCAAGTCATCGTCATCCTTATCGTCATCGTCATCGCAATCGCCATCTTCATTGTCATCATCACCATCATCATCACCATCGTCATCTTCATCGCAATCCCCATCTTCTTTGTCACCATCGCCATCTTCATCTTCAGCACCATCATCATCATGATTTTGCATCTTTAGTTTGAGCTCATGAAATTTGATACGTGCAGCAGGACAGAAGAAAAGAGGTTGAAGAGGGAGGTCGTCGCCACCAGAATCCATGGCTTGTGCTTCACCGGAGGATGTTGGGTTGTCTGTTTGTGTTAATATGAATACCAAAAATGGTTTTCCATCAATTTCCTTCTTACGAAATATACCCACAGAACTCATGGTTGCTAAAATGGAGATTTGGTAAATTTTTGTGATATTCTTATTCTCCTTCTCCCCTCCTTGCATATATATTGGCTGGTCATTTAATATAAAACTTGTGAATACAGCTAACGCTTGGTCTTTTTTTAATTCTTTGTTATAAAAAAATGTCGTTCATTATTGATTTCATATCTCTGTACACAATCTTTTTTTTATCTATTGACTTCTATTTTCTTTTATTAATTCAACTTGAGAGGAGACCGTCTCTCCCGGATCTTGTTTCTAGAGGATACCGTTTCAACATGTTATTTGAAAATGTTTTCGGATCCCATCTGGGAGTTGAATAGGGAGAGATTTGAGACGCTCAAAGAGACAAAAAAAAGGCATTATTAAAGACCAAGCGTGTAAAATGTTGCTATTAGAAGTTTCTTAGAGACAATTCTTAGTAATATTTAAATAATTTATTTGTAAAAGTGATTGTTAAGAGATAGTATTTTTGAGTTAAGATTTTTGTGTGATTAATGGTAGGCTCTTAACATGTGGTTCTTAGAAAAATAAATATTAATATAAAAATAAAATTTATAATTATAGAAAATTTAATAATTGTTGCAAATTAAAAAAATTAAAACATATATGAGATACAATTTATAACATAAATCACAAATATTTTAAACTTAATTTCTTCTATATTTTGTCCATATATGTTGGTGTCGGATCCCGCACCAGAAGTACGAGACCAACCAAAGATTGCCACGTAGTCAAGCGGGTGGCCCATAAAAGATGAAGCCCATTGGGCCCATGAACCGAGGGGACGGTCGAAGTGGTTGTCACCACTTCGAGAGTCCGAAGTGACTGCACTGAGATGTGAGTTCGGTGTAGAAGATGCGGGTAGGTCGGTTCAAGGACACCTGGGCCAAAAAGGCGAGGCCCATGAAAATCAGAGTCAACTCAAATTCAAACGTTGAGCATTAAAGTCGAAGAATCAAAACGGACACATTTAAGAAGGAATAATTGTACTTAATTATCCATCTTAATGTCGCTTATCTATGTATAAATATAGAGGCCAATGGCCATGTAAAAGGGATCGCCCTCTCAAGAGAGAAATAATATAGCAATTTTCGTATCAATTTATAAGTCTTTTACATATTTATTTTTGTCCCTCAAGAATAATCTTTCCCACTTAACAAAATACTTGAGTGTGTGAATCCGACTTCCACATTTTGGCGCCGCCTGTGGGGACATCAGGATTCTTGAGTGGTCAGATTTCTTCTTTTCTACATTTCCGAGATAAGCGACAATGTCCGGAGGGGACGCCGTTGAGACATCATTGGCCGAAACCCTCAAAGCTATGCAGCAAACCATGTCGGACATATCACAAAAGTTCTCGGATGTGGAGAAGGCCGTCGATACGTTGCAAACATCCCAGGTATCTCTTAGTCAAAACGTCAATAATATACAAACTCGTGTTCGCTCTTTAAGTGCAGGAAACCCGGTGGGAACCCGAAGAGGGATATTCAACTCGCCAAGTTCCGCTGCACGAAATGAAACCAGTGGACAAACAACTCCCGGTGCTACTAATAATGTAGCTCAGACGTCGGAAGAAGAGACGCAGCTCGGGGATGAAGAACAACTTGCAGCCCAGTACGAGCAGGAGAACCTCGACCAGTTCGAGACCATGAGGAAGGTTAGCCAGGAATTAAAAGAAATGAAATCAAAATTCCATCAGGCTACAAGTTCGGAGCCAGACATCAATCGAGTCATTGAAGAAGCTAGGCGAACACCTTTCATCCCGCGAATTGCAAGTTTAAGGATCAAAGATTCCCGGAAACTCAAATTGGACCCTTACAGCGGATTGGAGGATCCAAAAAGCTATCTTGCGGCCTTTCTGATCGCTGCTGGAAGAGTCGAATTGGATGAAGCTGACGAAGACGCAGGCTATTGCAAGCTATTTTCGGAGAATCTATGTGGCCAAGCTCTAATGTGGTTCACTCAATTAGAGCCGGGTTCGATCAGCAATTTCGACGAACTATCAGCCGTGTTCTTAAAGCAATACTCTATCCTTATGGATAAAAGTGTTTCGGATGCCGATCTTTGGAACTTAACGCAAGGATCTAATGAGTCACTTCGAGTTTTCATCACCAAATTCAAAGGAGTGCTGTCAAAACTCCCAAGAATCTCACAGCAATCAGCTTTATCTGCCCTACGAAAAGGATTGCGACATGATTCAAGGTTCAAAGAAGACTTAATACTTCATAAACCAGACACAATTCAGGATGCACTCTTCCGCGCAAACAATTGGATGGAGGTAGAAGACGAAAAAGAAAGTTTTGCCAAACGGAACAAACAAGAAAAGCCGGCAATCACCGTCCCTACCAAGAAGTTCGAGCCTAGAGAGAGCAAAGGACCAAGGAAGTTTGGGTCGCAACCCTTCAACAATTCCGTCGAGAAGCAATTCCAAGGGAAAGGAAGATCAAACACTTGGGTCCGTGATGAAAGTCTATATTGCGATATTCATAAAGTAACCGGACATTTAACCAAGGATTGCAGCGTTCTTAAAAAGCACCTCGCAGAGCTTTGGGCTAGTGGCGATCTTTCCAAATTCGATATAAAAGATTTTGTGAAAGAATACCACGAAGCAAAGGAAAACTCCAAAGATCAAGATTCCAAAAGACCAAGGTTATCCAACGAGGAAGAACCAAGGAGTTCGAAGGGGAAGATCAATGTGATTCTAGGAGGTTCCAGATTTTGCGGAGATTCAATAAGTTCCATCAAAAAACATAGACGAAATGTCTTACTCAAAGCAAGCCTGAGTGAAGAAATTGATTTTCAAGGTGCTTCAATATCATTTAACGAAGAAGAAACGCGGCATCTCGAAAGACCGCATGACGATGCTCTAGTCATTACTCTTGACGTCGCAAACTTCGAAGTATCAAGGATCCTTATAGATACAGGCAGTTCGGTCGACTTGATCTTTTTAAGTACTCTAGAAAAAATGGGAATCAGCCGAGGAGACATAGTAGGACCACCATCTCCGTTAGTTGCATTCACAAGCGAGTCAGCCATGTCTCTCGGAACAATCAAGCTACCGGTCCTTGCCAAGAAGGTATCGAAGATCGTGGACTTCGTTGTCTTCGATAAGCCCGCTGCTTACAACATCATCCTCGGGACTCCCTGGATTTATCGGATGAAAGCAGTCCCCTCTACATATCATCAATGTATCAAATTTCCAACATCAAATGGGGTGGAAACAATTCGGGGAGATCAAGAAGCTTCACGGACTTGTTACTTAGCTAGCCACCGTATGAAGATTCAATAGCAATTAACGAAGCCCGCAAAAGAAGGACTAAAAACAAAATTTCCTAGTGGGCAGAAGAAAGAGGATGTAGTAGTCGAAGTGGTACTGGAAGAAGACAAGCCGGACCGGAAAATTAGAATCGGAGCAACTTTGACTGGCCAAATAAAAGAAGCTTTGATCGAACTCTTAAGGAAAAACAAAGCATCATTCGCATGGTCAGCAGCGGACATGCCGGGCATAAATCCGAGTATAATTTGTCATGAACTAAACGTAGATCCAAGCTTCAAACCGGTGAAACAAAAAAGAAGAAAGCTTGGAGTGGAGCGGGCAAAAATAGTAAACGACGAAGTGGATAAACTCTTGAAGATAGGGTCCATAAGAGAAGTGCAATATCCGGAGTGGGTAGCAAACACTGTCGTTGTTAAGAAAAAGAATGGGAAAGATAGGGTTTGCATCGATTTTACAGACCTGAATAAAGCATGCCCTAAAGATAGTTTCCCGCTCCCGCATATAGATCGACTTGTAGAGTCCACCGCTGGAAATGAGCTGTTAACGTTCATGGACGCCTTCTCGGGTTATAATCAGATAATGATGAACCCCGAAGATCAAGAAAAGATGTCATTTATCACAGATAGAGGTATCTACTGTTACATGGTAATGCCTTTTGGTTTGAAAAATGCAGGAGCGACTTACCAACGGTTGGTGAACAAAATGTTTCACAATCACCTCGGGAAGACTATGGAAGTCTACATAGATGATATGTTGGTTAAATCTTTGAAGAAAGAAGATCATGTTAAGCATTTGGAGGAATGCTTTGATATTCTCAATAAATATCAAATGAAGCTGAACCCGGCGAAGTGCACATTTGGAGTCCCATCCGGAGAATTCCTTGGTTATATCGTGACAGAAAGAGGGATTGAAGCCAATCCAAATCAAATTAACGCCTTTCTAAACATGCCATCTCCGAAAAACTTCAAAGAAGTACAACGGTTGACTGGGCGAATTGCGGCCTTGAATCGTTTTATCTCGAGATCTACAGATAAGTCGTTGCCTTTCTACCAAATTCTAAAAGGGAACAAAGGATTTCTTTGGGATGAGAAGTGTGAAGAAGCTTTTGGGCAGCTTAAGGCATACTTAACCACTCCACCTATACTGTCCAAACCGGAAGTGGATGAAAAACTCTACTTGTACGTTTCAGTTTCAAACCACGCGGTTAGTGGAGTCTTGGTTCGGGAAGACCGTGGGGAGCAGAAACCAATTTACTATGTGAGCAAGTCAATGACGGATCCGGAAACCAGATACACAATGATGGAAAAACTTGCACTCGCGGTGGTAACTTCGGCTCGGAAGTTGCGTCCATATTTTCAGTCCCATCCGGTTGAAGTATTAACTAACCAACCACTCAGAACAATACTTCATAGTCCAAGTCAATCCGGACGTTTGGCGAAATGGGCGGTGGAATTAAGCGAGTACGACATAGAGTTTAAAAGCCGGATCAGTATGAAAGCTCAGGTCTTAGCAGACTTCCTGACCGAACTACCAATACCTGGAACGATAGATCAACCGGAGAACCAAACTTGGAAATTACACGTAGATGGGTCTTCAACAAAGCAAGGATCCGGAGTGGGAATTAGGTTGGAATCTCCGACATCAGAAATTCTAGAACAATCATTCCGATTGTTATTCAATGCCTCCAACAACGAGGCAGAATACGAAGCCCTTATTGCCGGACTTCGACTAGCACAAGGAGTTGGAGCTAAGGAAATATTGGCTTATTGCGATTCGCAATTAGTAGCTAACCAATTTAATGGAGACTATGAAGCCAAAGATTCAAGAATGGAAGCTTACCTCGAAGTGGTGAAGGATCTATCTAAAAATTTCTCGAAATTCGAGTTAATCCGCATACCTCGCGGAGAGAATACAACTGCAGATGCACTTGCCGCTTTGGCGTCAACATCAGATCCTGAGTTAAAGAGAGTTATTCCAGTAGAGTGCATCTCGGAGCGAAGCATTCAAGACAGCAAGGAAACCCTCGTCGTTACAAGGTCTCGAGCAGCGGCACGCGACCGTGGCGAACCAGAGATCGAACCGCCACCCAACAAACGCAGGAAGTCAAAAGGATCAAATACATCTAACAAGGAACCCGTTGTCTTAGCTGAAGAAATGATTCCAGAAACGATGTTAGAAACCGAGCCATTACTCGAGGAAAATATTCTTGAACCACACGAACATCCCGAACCAGAGCCGCGGATATTTCACAAAGTTGATCAGATTCCGGCTAAAGACTGGGGGGCTGACTGGAGAGAGCCAATAAAGCAATACATCATGACAGGTGAGCTCCCAAAGAATAAATGGCAGGCCAGGAAAATGAAAGTCGTTAGCGCGAAATTTTGTCTGTCGAAGGATGCGTTATATAGACGAGGTGTCAGTGACCCTTACCTATTATGCATTTTTGGGCCCGAAGTCGAAATCGTCATGAGCGAAGTGCATGAAGGATTATGTGGGAGTCATTCATCAGGAAGAGCTATGGCTTTTAAAGTTAAAAGAATGGGGTATTTTTGGCCCACTATGATCACAGATTGTGTTAAGTTCGCCCAAAGATGCAAGCGCTGCCAACTCCATGCACCATTGATCCATCAACCGTCGGAATTATTCTCCTCCATTTCCGCCCCATACCCGTTTATGAGATGGTCAATGGACATCATTGGGCCGTTGCACAAATCAACTCGAGGTGTACAGTACCTCTTAGTCCTTACGGACTACTTTTCAAAATGGATTGAAGCTGAGGCGTATGTTGGTATCAAGGATTCGGCAGTGAAGACCTTTATTTGGAAAAACATTATATGTCGACATGGAGTTCCATACGAAATAGTCACTGATAACGGGCCACAATTCATTTCACACGAGTTTGATGCCTTCTGTGCGGACTGGGGAATCAAAGTTAGTTATTCTACTCCACGATATCCGTAAGGAAACGGACAAGCTGAAGCCGCGAACAAGACGATATTAAGCAATCTCAAGAAACGCTTAAGTCATCTAAAGGGAGGATGGTATGAAGAGCTCCAACCCGTCCTGTGGGCTTATCGTACAGCCCCTAGGCGACCTACAGGAGAAACTCCATTCTCTTTGGTTTATGGCATGGAAGCGGTAGTACCAGCTGAACTCAATGTGCCCGGACTTCGTCGAACAGAAGCACCGTTAAATGAGGAAGAAAATTCAGCAATGCTTAACGATTCACTAGATACCATAAATGAAAGGTGTGATCAAGCTCTAATTCGGATCCAGAATTACCAACAGGCAGCAGCCCGGTATTACAATTCTAAAGTTAAAAGTAGGCCGTTCTTCGTGGGAGATTACGTATTAAGACGCGTCTTTGACAATAAAAAAGAAGAAGGTGCTGGAAAACTTGGTATTAATTGGGAGGGACCTTATATTATTACCGAGGTGGTTCGAAACGGCGTTTATAGGTTAAAAGACCTAGAGGACAATCCAGTCAAGCGACCTTGGAATGTGATCAACTTAAAGAAGTTTTATGTTTAGAAGCTACATGCATTGTTTATATACATGAACTACGATTTGGCTTGATCCCGGAAAGGGTACGTAGGCAGCTCGAAAACGAGTTCAGCTATTAATAAAATTTTTGTTTTATTTCTTTATTAAAGGAAGAAGGTTCGGCTATGCGAACATACAAGAAATTGGAAATAAAGCGTTTATTAAAAAAAAAAAAAGAAGGCGAAGTGTCCCTCATCGTACACTTCGAACTACGAAATCCTCGTTGACGAGCAGAACACTTCAATTCCTTGACCCGCAAGATCGAGGATTGACATCATGCAGTCCGGAATTCGAGCAAAGTCAGAGATTCCAAGCTCAATCCATTCTCCGGGGTGAGATTCAAGGATGTGAAGATTTCTTGACACCGTAGTAAGCCTGCGTTGCATCCGGTTAATCCTCTTCCGAAGTCTCCTCTTTTCCGACATAAGCTTCCGGTGTTGAAGCTCGAGTGCCTCTATGAACGCCGTCGCTGTTCCTTGGTCTCTGATAGGTAGATCCCTGATCAAAGCACATGGGGCTCGGATTTGAGATCTCAAGAAGCCGCGAAGTGGAGGAGGCTGCCTGTTGGGCTCACTTGGAACATCTTCATTCATCATTCCGATTCTGGAGAAGTCGGGCATAGATTCTGAACAGCGTAGATTGAACTCCATGCCTGCTAAAATAAAAAAAATGGTGAGGAGTAAAGGGGAGTTGAACCTATAATTTATAGGAACCCCATATCCTTAGCAAGCTACGGATTCTATCCAAGGAATGGAATGATTCGCGGAGAGATTTATGCCCTCGAACGGATCCTGCATTAAAAGACGCATCTCGAAGAATATTTGGAAAAGAAGGAAAGTATCAAATATTTCCATAAATAAAAAGGGCCGAAGCCCATTACGAGTTTTTGTTTTTAAAAAAAAAGAGAGAGAAGTGAAGAAATTGGAGAACATTTATGGGAGAGGCTCAGGAACAGGCTCCTTCATTGCCGGTTTAGTCCTCGAAGTGGACGCCTTGTTTTTGGCATCCACTTCGGAACGATCCCGAAGGCGTTTCCGGCAGTCGCTGGCCTCCTCCTCCAAGTCCTCTTCCTCTTCATCGTCGGATGGAACGGCGAAGACGGGGGCGTTCACGGGACCCGGGACTCCTCTAGCGCGGAGATACATCCGAAGCATCTTCGGGATCTCAGCAACGGAGTCGAAGTTCCGCCACTCCCATTGAAAGGGATCACTCTCCAAGGCCCTTATCTTCCTTTCCACCCGAGCGACGCGAGCCTCGAGCGTCTGCCTTTTGAGTCCCAGCCGCTGCCTCTCTTCACACAAGCGACGGTGCTTGTCGGCGACCTAGCATAAAAATAAGATAAAATGACGAAACGCGAAGTTTTAAATCAAAAACTTTAACATTTACCTTGTCAATGAAGTCGCAGGCCTCTTTCTTCTCCTTCGGAGGAAAGTGAAAGACGGCGTGAGGAAAGAGAACGCCGGCCGGTTCAAAGCCGTCGCCGGATAAGAAGAGTGGACTGCCGGGATCAACGGGGGCTACTGTTTCGTTTTCCATTCTTAAAATATTTCTCAAGTGAGACTCTAGAGTCATGTTTAATAAAGCTTAAGAGGTAGGTGAGCCTTTATTTATAATGATTTAGGGTTTGTCTTGGAACCATAAATTTATTAATGGTAGCGTGCCCAAGTGGTTTAAACCATTTTTGGAAAATCGAGAAAAGGCAATTATTGCATTAAAAGATGAGCTGTTTTCCTTGAGAAGGGAAAGAGCAACCGTCGCATTAACTATAAAAGTTTCTAAGGCCCAAGCCCAACAAGTTTACCGAGTTGACTAAACCCGAAGTGGGGAACTCGCGTTAAGCCGAGCTCAGCTCTCGCATTCTAAAGAGACAGGTCTGATCAGCCTAAAAATCTCAGAAGCATTGCCACAAGGCCACAAAAGGTTAAAAACGGACTTTGCAAACCCGCATATAATTTTAACCAAACCCCCTTGGGTCACAACCTAGAAAGGTTTAAAAGCCTCTCAGGCAAATATCTTGTTCAAACAGAAAATAAAGCCTCCTTAGGCAAAAATAAGTTCGAGATTAAGTCTTAAAATAAAAAGGGACAATCCCCAATTTAAAGTGGACACAGCCACTACGGAGCGATCTCCATCTCGGGCTCCTGCTCAGCAACCAGAGTTTCATTCACCTCCTTGACTGGTGCTTGCTCAGATGAAGCTCCCTGACCACCCTCCGCGGGACAACCAACCTCCGGAGTAACCTCCGGTACCACAGGAGCTACGGGCGGGACAATGCCCTCCGTCTCACTTGAACCTGGAAATAATAATTCCAGTCAATCAAAGGTACAAGGTAAGAAAAGGAAAGCCTTAGGAGCCAAGCGTTACCTGCCCAGTCTAAACCCGATTCACTTATTGGAGGTGATTCAGTAAAGAATGCCTCGAAGTCAAACGGGTTGAAGGCCGAAGTGGGAAGAGCTGCCAAGCGACTCCGTTTTTCAGAAAGGTTAGTCGACAGCTCGGTCCTTTCTTGCTCCTCGGAGAAATCAGCTTCATGGATTTGGTCCAGCAGAATCAAGTTGCTTTCGTGCTCCTTGATGTCTGACTCCAAGTCCGACCTAGCCTTCTCAGTCTGCATGAATCGGATGGCCCCTTGGATCAACTCCATCCCGCGTCCCTTGACCTCTTTTCTGGCTTTTGATGCCGACCTCGCCAACTCGGAATCACGCAATTTGGCGATCGCCTTGTACTTTGCGTTGAGCTCGATGAGTTGGTTGTTCAGGGAATCAGCGTTTGATTCGGACTCTTGAAGCCTACCTTGAATACCAGAAAACTCTTCCTGGAGCTTGAAGTTCTGGTCGTACTGACCCTGCAGCTCCCCCTTTACCTGCGCAAGCTCAGATGTTAAATTGTCGACTTTGTCCTCCAGCTCGTGCTTGGAGCCGGCAGAAGAACTGACTTCGGCCTCAAGAGCAGAGAGTTTCTTTTTCCACATGTCAATCTCCTTCTCCCGTCCAAGAACCAGCCCTTCGTAATGTTCAATCATGTCGTTAAATTCGCTCTGGGCCTGGTATTATACACGAACCAAGGATGGTGAGTCAGTTCGGAGAATGGCAATGCAAAAAAAAAAAAAAAAAGGAACTAACCCGAGATGAGTGGTAAGCGTGAAGCAAATAGCGTTCACGAATTGCAGGGCGCCATTTGTTGAAATCTGGCAAGATCGAACCCGAACGGGTCTTGAAGCATCGGAAGACGCTGCCTTCTGTCTCCATAGCTGCGAGGAAGGAAGAATTGTAAAAATTGGAATTTTAATAAAAAACAAAAAGTTGAAGTATGTAAATCACCAAACCTGAAAGTGATTTGACTTGAGGGACAAGAGCAGGTTTTAATCTCGAGGAAGCATCTCGAGATTCAGAGTCTCCCTTTTTCGGAGACGCACTCCGAGCAGTCTTTCCACTATCAGGTTGGGAAGAGGAGGACATGTCAACCGGTCGTGGAGGACCCATTGGTTCAGAAGGAGGGGATGACCGAGGTGAGCGGTCAGTCCGGGCCCTTGACTTTTCCCTCTGCGGGGAAGGATCTCTGCGAGAGGACTTGTCTCTCTTCCGGCGAACCAAGTTCTTAATTGGCTCGTTACTAAAATCATCTCGGGGAGGACGAGGTGAATCACGGCGAGGAGATTGATCCCTCCGAGGAGAACGTGAGTCGCGGCGATCGCGACGGGGAGTTAGTCTGAAGGAAGCAACAGATCGGGCTCCCTCGGTACTGCCATCATCGACCAGCAAGGTCCTACTATAGTCCTTCTTGTCTATAGAAGTCGCGAGAAACTTTTTCTTCTCCTCGCAAGCCTCAGCCATCGGCTTGGAAAGCAACTTACGCTTGGCTGCAAGGGCCCGAGATGACATTCCCTGAGTTGAGGGAGGGGGAGGAATTTGGTGAAGATGACCAGGCGGACTCATCTTGAGTCTGTGGTTAGCCTCTATGAATCGTTCGAGAGTGAAGGAATTCCAAAGGGTTTCCCCTTCAAGGAATTATTTTGAAGAATTCGCTGACTCTTCAGATGGGAGATTGGAAGCAA